>NC_079337.1:34089449-34391414 GCF_029582105.1 Oenanthe melanoleuca | reverse complement strand
TACAGAATATGATATAATTTCAATTTCTAGTCCCTTACTTTACAAGAAAATTAAGTTCTTCATAGTTATGAAGCATCACAACTTTGCAATGAAATTATTAGTATAATACAGTTCTGGCAGTCTATCAGTCCATGAATAGAAAATGTGTGTATGTAATTTTCAGATTTACCTCCATATTACCAATTTTTTGCAAACATTTGTGATTACAACGTTGAGATGCACTGGAGCTTGTGCTGTGTGACTATAGGAAAAAAAGGTGGAAAGTTAGAACAGTATTAGTATTAACAGTATTTGCAGAAAGCAGATAACTCTTCCTTCCCACAATAATTCTTATGCCAAAACCAAAATTCACACTGTAATCAGAATAAGCTACAGATAAGCTCTACACACAAATAAAAGTATCTCAAGATCAATTTGAGAGTATTAAAGGAGTTTGAAAATGGCTGCATATGCATATCATTAATGGCTTTGGAAAGATGCATAATGAAACAGATAATAAAAAAATATAACTTTAAACAGGAGATTTCAAATTCTTTCCGAAAAGCAATTTTTTTTTTTTTATTCTTTAAGGGAGAATTTTATGTTGATTTTGTAGAAAGTAGAAAATCTGCATCATTTTTTTCTAAACAACTGTTTTGAACTCAAACACAAGTATTTCAAATCACAAAGCAACCTGAAATTTTTGTTTGAAGTTACAGCAAATTCAGTCTTTTTCTTGCAAGTCTTAGAATATTGCCAGATGCCACAGATCATTAGCTGATGCCTTAAACTCACTTTTTTTAATTCTCTCCATTTTGAACGAAAAAAGTATAATTTTTCCAATTAAAAAAACTGTGAAAATTTTAAGTACATTATTAGGTACTATTGCAAATCTGCTGCTGCTTCTTCATTTCTCTCTGTCCCACCCCCTGCCTTTTTCTTCTCTTAACTTTGAAAGCCTCAGTTCTCAAGAGCATATGTAAAACTCTGTATACAGTAATTCTTGTGTTCTGGTAAGAATTTAGCAAGAATTTATAACACAGCCTTGCATCTTTACTCAAAAACATCTATTTCTGCATATACATGGACATATTATTTACAAATACATTTTGAAAGTTTTAGGTTTTTAAACGCATGCAATTTGGCTAAAAAAAACCCCAACACACAATTTGGCTAAAATGTTGCAGTTAGATGATGTAACTGAATTCAGTGTGAGAGAAAGAGGCAGAGAACATACATGTGTGTGTACATCAAGAAACACAGACAAATTATTTTGATTTCATGGCTAAAGTCCCTAAATACAATTTTTTTTTTCTGAAGTGGTCATCACATTCAGAATTCCCACTGAACAGGTTTTACTTGTTTAGTACCAAAAATCAATTTACACTCTTATTCCTGGATGTTGAAATGCCATATTTACAGAATTTAATGCTGTGAATGTACTTTAAAAAATTTAAAAAAAGTATAAACTTTTACAGCTCCATTAGCTTGGAATTACAAACTACACTACAAATCATGGCATGGGTTTGGCTTTCTGTATTTTTGTTCTTAATCTCAAGCAAAATTCTTCTAACACTAGCATTGTACCAGTAATACAATGTTGTTAAATCTCATAAACTTGAAATTAGCAAAAATTTTCCAGGGTTAACAGCCATTATTGTAGAGAAAATTAATACTGGCTGCCACAAACCACGCATCCAGTGCCTGCTGGCCTTAAATGACTGCTGAGTTGAGAGTTGATATTCCCAAGAGAGAGAGAACTTCATATGATCTAGCACTAACTCAGCAGAGCTCTGTAAAGACCTACATGACATCAAAGAAAAGATAATCTTTCTAGCCATGTTGCCGTGAGTAGGGTCAGGTCACAACGATCCAAGATCAGCTGCATCTGAGCTCCTGAGTGCTCTTCTGAGCCACCCAGCTTCTCCCAGCATTTCCCTCAGACAAGCACCTTTTTATGATTCAGAGCAAGAAATGAAAACTTCCTCCAGACCTGCTGTGAAAAGTCAGAGAGTGGAATGGGAAGGTCGGAAAACCTAAAGCTGTCTTGGCTCACACTAACAGTGTTTGTGCAAGCAGCATTTGTCATCTCCTGGTGCACCAGCTCTATTGTGTTGTATGCTCCTGTCTTACACAGAAGGCATGTGTTAAGGGCTGACTACTTTGAAAACAGTGACAAAGATTCATTACATACGAGAAACTTTTAACAGGAGGTGTGCTGTTAGTGTTTGCCTAGTTCAGTAAAGTTTAAAGTTTAGAACTGGCCTGATACATCAGTCTCATCACAGCAATCTCTAATTCATTATCTGATATATATAGATGTATTTGTATTCAAAATCAGTTATACCAGTCAATTAAATGCAGTATTTTACTCAAATTCCATGCTTTGCATTTTTACCTATCTGAATTTGTCAGTGCACTAACACATTCTCTTCAGTAATTGCCCAGGATTGCAAATCATATGCAACAGGGAAAAGTGAAGTACATACTACAGACAGTGCTCAGCAGGTATTCAAGAACCCAGAATGCCAAGAATTACTAGAAAGATAATAACCTAACATTACTTTGCTGATGTGTAAATCAGGTCTAAATACATTTTGAAGGATGCACAAAGTTTCATAAACTATAGCAGTACTGGGAACAGATGATCACAAGCACACAACTTTCCTTCTTAAAAGGCAAGATTAGATCGACTGGGATTCTCCAGCTTGGGAAGATAATGACTGAGGAGAAAAGATACAGATGTTAAAATCTCAAAAAATAAATAATGATACAGAGGATGAGAAGGGTGCAGGATTATTCACCATTTCAAAACTCATTTAAATGCCTACTTTTTCAGTTTCTAACAAACTGTAAGGATATGTTTTCTAGCAAGCCTTCAATACAGCAA
Organism: Oenanthe melanoleuca; assembly: GCF_029582105.1. NCBI lineage: Eukaryota > Metazoa > Chordata > Aves > Passeriformes > Muscicapidae > Oenanthe > Oenanthe melanoleuca. Next base: position 34,388,545 of record NC_079337.1, on the reverse strand, counting down.
ATTTCAGTACAATAAAATCAATCCCACCAGCTGAGAGAAATGAAGAGTACAGAGAAGTCCTCCCATTGCTCTGTGGCAAACAGGGATCCAAAGCAAAAGCGGTTTTAAAAAGCAGAAATTCAGATTGGCTTTATGTAACAAAAATGCAAATATAAGGGATAGTGACAATGGAGGCCATAAACAGCATATTTTTTCTGATCAGGATGATTATGATCAACCTATAAAAGAACAGTATCACCAAGATTTGCTCATGTGCCTAACCTGTATTGTCCTAAATATCCTTTCTAGTAGCTCCAGAGCATCCTGGAGAGAAGTGACAATGGGAAGAGGGGTAGCTGTAACAAGGACCAAGCCACAGGGAGAACCAGGGGCAAAGAAATGACCCCAGAACAATCAGGAGCAAGACAGAGACAGCATTTCCAATGTCACTTCAGCTCACAAAGGAGATGGTTTTGGTGACGGGGGAGAAAGAGAAAGACAACTTCAGATGGAATTGAAGGGCTAACAAAGACCCCTAGGGGAGTGAAGTAAGGAATTTTTCCTTGATTCAGAGAAAATGCCGTGGAAGCTCCGAAATTGGTAAAACACATAAGGGCACCTAGGCAGGGGATAAGTTCAGTAGAGGAGAAAATGAGACCCTGAGCTGTCAGGCACAGAAAGCTGGGGGAAAGAAAGAAAACAAAGGCTAGAGGGAAGATAGCAACAAAAATCACATGTACTTTAATTAAGCATCACAAATGCTTTATTCAAGCTGGAGGTGGGGGTGAGATGAATCAGAGATCTCTTGAAAGATAAACCCAGTCTCCCACAGCTTCAGTTTTTGCAAGGAGAACAAAGGAAATTGAACGAGATGCAAATTTGCACCAGGTGTGCAAACCCTTACACAAGACCACTGCAAAACACATGAAATAAAAGAATATTTTCTAATCTATTTGTTATCTTGGAGTAATGACCAGCAATTCCTATGTTTCCTTCCTCACCAAGTTCATTTGTATCAAGTGTATCAATTTGCTCCTCCTTTCCCAAAGCCCCCTTCCAATCCAAACAGTTCATATTTCAAACGGGTACATAGAATTAAATTTAGTTCTTAATTAGAAAATACAATGATTCTGTCTTATTCCTAAGTGAGCAGGAATACCTATTAGTCTGATGATTAAATTTAGACAGGTTAATTAAATCTGCTTAAACACAGCTTGCCCTTTAAGCTATTGTTAGGAAAAAAAAAAAGTCATATTTCTGAGTCACAAGAGTTAAATGAGTTCATTAGTCAGGGTTTGAGTCAAATTCTGAATTGATGTATAAAGGCACAGGTCTGTTGAAGTCAACACTGCTGCTTCTGTCTACACAATTAAAGAACTGATTCATTATTCTGCCCCAATTGCATTTGCATCTTCAAATTTAAGTGCATTATTCTGTTGGCAATGATTAAACCACTACAACTCTTCAGCAAGTGAGGGCCATGCCAGTGATGAGCTCTTTAAGTACTGATGTAGAATCACAGCAAAAAAAAAAAAAAATTACATGGGTCCAATTAAGACAATTAAAAATTTTCTTTTTAGTGCCAGGTTGATTTCAAGCTATAAAGCAGACTTGAAGATATAAGTCCCCAACGAGTAATTTTCAGGAAAAAAAAATTGTTTAAAAAGTAAATGTGCGGTGGCAGTACATTGATAACTGTGCAAAATGCATTCAGTGCTGCCATACTTAAAAAGGATAAACCTGTAAAAACAGCAAATTTAACCCACCCAGGACTCACTTAATGAAATACTTCTGTGCAAATATTGTCTTCCAACAGAAGTGCACTTATGGACTAACTCAAGCTCCTGCATTGTAGAAAGAGCTTGTTTTATTTGAAATGGGGTTTATGTATCACCAACTACTGCATTACCTGCAAAAAAGCAATTCACATGTTGCTGATTATTGAAGTTGGTACTGATCTTCATACCTGATTTAAATGAACTTGGTAGGTGTGTGTGCCTAACTTCAGATGTTTCTCTTGCTTGGCACACCATTGCACATAGTCCAAACACCTTCATGGAGAGCATCAGGTAGAAATCCTGCTTTCCACAGTTTCACACTTGATGACATGCTGTGGATTAATTCCCCCAAACACCTCTGCTCCTTGTCACCTCAGCCAGCTGGCAGGGAGTAACAGGGAGGACACAAGACACACACACCTGTTTCTCCAGGAGCTGGTCAACAGCCACAAGTTATTGAGTCAGCACTTTCTCCTCAAAGCCATGTTCCTGACAGCTGGCTTCCTGCTTGTAAAAGAGACTTTCTGTGTTCAGGACAGCCCATAACTATAGGATTGAGCTGGGCTTGCACTGAAACACTGTCAGCACAACTATTTCCATTAGAACAAAATAGGAAATTATCCACAGCCAGGGTGACACCTAACAAGACTAACACTTTAAACTATCAGTGATTACACTGAGTTGTCAGATGCCAAATTAATTAATTCCTAGCTAAACACCAGAAGCTTAGACTGGTAAATCCAGGATTCAACACTGGCAAATCATTTTTGAAAAGATGGAATAATACAAAAAAAAGAGGGATTGTTGAAATGGTGTAGGGATACATCTGTGCAGATCCTATGAAACTTGTGTTTCATGAACTCATTAAAACATTATCACAAAAGTCAACCAAAAGTATTTTAGATTTTTTTCTAGAGGCAGTTGTGAAGCATCCTGAACCATGGTTTAAAAATGTCTTTTGCCACCTGCCCAATATACATGCAACAGGAAACAATTTTTTGAGGCAAGTAGAATACATCAAAACATGGACAACTGCAGGAAAATTTAACATTCAACACTAAAGCAATAAAAAACCTGTATAAATTATATAAATCAGTAACTGACTTTAATCAGTTCATCATTTTATCAGCATATTTTCAAAGTATTATTTACCCAGGAGTACAGCCACAAGTCTGCAGCCTCATAATCAGTAAAACCCCCAAAATCTACAATATAGAATAAGCAAACTGTAGTTCACATAGGTTAATTTCAAATTGCCCCTTGGAGACCTTTCCCAAATGCTCTTCACGTTTCATGGAGCTTTAATGACCAGTGAGCCAAGCTGAGCAAACAGAACATGAGTTCAGAAATTTGGACTAGATTTAAGGAAAGGATGGAGACATCTAAATTGCTGCTTTATTATTATTATTATTTTTTTTTTTTTTTAACTCTGAGAAAATATGAAACAAAATGTATCTGAATAGTTGTGTTGGAAATTACATTCAGCAAGGTTTACAGGCCTTCATACCCCTTCTGATCAATATTTCACTCAAGTCATAAATTCCAACACAAATCTTTTAGACAGATCATATGGAAACCCACACATTTGGTTAAGTGTTTGTAGAGTCACTGAATTCCATTTCAATAAGAATGTGTATATACTTCTGTGCACATGTTTCTGTGTATCAACACAGGTTGGGGATGGACAGATCAGAGTAGCCCTGCCCAGAAGGACTTGGGGATGCTGGTGGGTGAGAGGCTGGACATGACCCAGCCATGGGCACTCCCAGCCCAGAAAGCCAAACATGTCCTGGGCTGCATCCAAAGCAGAGTGGGCAGCAGGGCCAGGGAGGGGATTCTCCCCTCTGCCCCACTCTGCTGAGACCCCACCTGCAGTGCTGCATCCAGCTCTGGTCCCCAGCACAGGAAGGATATCAACTTGTTGGAGCAGGTCCAGCAGAGGGACACCAAGATGATCACAGAGCTGGTGTACCTCTCCTGTGGGGAAAGGCTGAGAGGATTGGGACTGTTCAAACTGGAACAAATAAAGTTTCCAGGTGACCTAATTGCAGCCTTCCTTCAGTATCTGAAGGGAACCTACAAGCTGGAGAGGGACTTTTCACAAGGGTATGTAGCAATAGGACAAGGGGGAATGGTGTAACTTTCTTTAAAGGCATCAAGTTCATTACAAAATTAAAAGACTGGAAAAAAACCCACAAAAAAACAAGTACAGAAAATCACTAAGGATAAGCAAAACTTTTATTTCTAACTTCAGTTGTATAAATTCTGACTTTATATTAGAACATGAAATTATAAAACTAGTTAAACTTATGTGTGTGGGTTTTTATTTAATATATCTAGCTCAACAAATAATGACTTATGTTTTCACATGAGAATTCAGTATAATAAGCTGCTTTGGCAACACAGAATTACATTAGAAAACATATTTCAAATAGGTAAATGCAGGTCTTGGACCTTCCTCAGAACAATTTTGATTAATTTATTGTCTTGCATTGTGTAGTAATACAGAAAGCCTAAAGTAATGAATTTTCTGTATCCTTTACATTATTTCTAGTCAATCAGCAATACCAATGGCATGAATTCACTTTGTTTTCCTGAAATATATGATTTTGTTTGAAATTTCTACAAGTCATAGACTTGCATGCAGCTCAGAAGCTGCCCTCCAAAGCAGAAATAGATTATTGTACTTTGCTCTACAAGGTCTACGGGCTGATACATTCTTTTTTCTTATACCATGAATATATTTGGCTGTAGAAAGAGGTGGCATTCCTCTCACCCTTTATTTTTCTTGCAAACTACTGACATGTTAAGGACCAAAATTAAAATCTACCTATGTCTGCTCTTAGCAGTTACATCCCCTCTCATTCTGTGCTCTTTTCCACCAGACAGGCTTCTTTATCAGGTAGATTTTTTCATTTCACATTAATTTGGGAATTACACTTAATGCAACTTGCTATTTTGTTTCCTTTTAACTCCAATATCTGAATAACCTCTTACTTTTGCACACACAAGCATAGAGGGATTACTGATAAAAAAAGGGGGCAGACACCAGAGCAGAAAACTCATGGACTAGCAATCCATCTGAAAACAACAGGCACAATACCTCAATATGGCAAGAGACTGCCATAACCTGCAGGAGAGAAGAAAATACCAGCTGCTGTCTTACAAAAGGCAACACCATGAGTAACATTTCAGTTAGTCTGTCTAGATAGTCAGATACTACAGGAAGAAATACAGTTGCAATACTTCCATATTATCCTTACAAGAGTATTGAGAGGATTAAGAAAATTAAAACTTAACACTATTGCACTGGGTTCTAACAGCCATATCCAAATTTATCAAATTCCTCAAACTTTAGAAAATTTCTGGCTGTTCAGTCTATACTTGATCTTTAATAGCTCTGGTTTTGTCAGCACGCAGAGCAAACAGACAAAATATCTATAAATCAAACATGGCACAGAAATGAAGTGCTGATTGCATGCATTTCCACATCATGTTTATTTCATTACAAAAACAAACAAGAGAAGCTCTGCATAGATAAGGCTGTATTTTATTTATTTTTAAAATACGTGAACTTTCATGTGAGCAAAAGCAAAGGCCTACACTATGGTTATAAACAAGTTAACATTTATCTGGCAACTCCCTGCAGCACTAAACAGGAAAAATATTTAAGTTGCTCTACTTCCCATTAAAAAAGAAAAGAATTCCGGTGAAGAATGAAGAATAAGACCATGCTATGTACTCTATGTTGAGATTTATACCTTCTGAATCAGGTGCAAAGAAGATGTGAAACACTGCTGTTCTATTCTTGATAGCATTTTATTCCCACTTTAAAAGCACAAGTGACAACAAAAGGTTAAAAACCAAACCAAACCAAAATCCAAATTACATACAGGAGAACTGGTCCCTTATGCTTAAAATGCGGATTACAGCAAAAATGAAACAATTAAAAAAACCCTCAAAAAAAACAAAAACTCACAGCACACGAATATTGAATCCTTTAGTCCTTGAAAAATAGATAGAAAAGTTCCAATAATGTAAAATCACCTTGAAAACTGAACTTGAAAGCACTTTTAAAAAACCCAAATCAACCACTTTCTCTATAATATGCTTGCCTCCATTTACTGGATGAATCTTATATTTCATTGTTTTACATTATTTTCCAAACAACTACACTGCTTTATCGCATGTTATTCAGATTCTAAGCAGAAAATAGTAAACTTAAACAGTAACCTTGATGACACATAAGCTTTCTGTACTTGTTCTGAAACTTTATTACATTTCAATGTATCTATTTGTAGAAATTATGATACTTAGAGTTTGTTCCTTCAATACTACAGAGGTAGTCATGTAGAAGACACGACTCATGTTATTCTATTTCTGAAACCGCTCCTGTTGCAGGTTGATGATATAAACAGAGCAGCAAAGCACAGGGCTCTGTCAGAGATGAACTGCACAGGTCTCTGTCAGAGATGAACTGCACAGGGCACTGCTCAGAGATGAACTGGCCTCTGAGGGGCGAGGCAGCCTTAGCTACAGGCAAGTCTTGCAACTCAGCCAGTGGCCACCGTCCCCACCAAACCCTGCAGCCCCTCTGAGCCTCCTTTTCTCCAGGTTAAACAGCCCCAGCTCCCTCAGCCACTCCTCCTAAGACTTGTGCTCCAGATCCTTCACCAGCTCCTTTTCTAAATACATTCCCCTGCCACGGGATCTCTTTTTTGTAGTGAGGGGCCCAAAACTGAACCCAGCATTTGAGGAGTGGCCTCACCATCACCCTTCCAATTTCCTCCCTGAGTAACCTCACAACAACATCTCAATGGGATTCTAGTTACCAAGGCTTGAGGGGTCATCAGGGTCCTGTCACTGGTCCAGTGCAAGGGAAGCACACCTCATACAAACAGGAGGCAGCAGGTTCTACACAGCTCAGACTGTGTTACATCCTGGGAGCATTAAAATAGCTGAGTTACAGAGCTGCATGCTTTTAACTGCCCCACAGTATGCTCTTTGCCTCTTTAAGGGATTTTGCACATATAAAATAGAGCCCTCCAAGTTTTAAAATTCTTGAAGTCCTAAAACCATCAGCCTCCATTTTCATACAACAACTTTGGGCATTATATATAAAGTTCAACTTGTCTTCCTTTAACATGGGTGCCTATTGACTTCAGGGAATATTTCTTCTCCATACCTTTAAAATATCTATCTATTAAAAAATGTAAGGACTACATTACAATTTTGCCTAATAATTTAACATCAGACTCAGCTCTTCCCTTTCCCTTATAAACATTTAAGCTATTTCTAACTTAATAAAACTCATTTTTTCAATTTTTGAGCTTCAGTGTTATTGACAGATGTATACACCAAAAAAGCCCAAAGCCCAAGTTAGTAATCCAAAGTCTTATCATAGCCACATGAGTTATGCCAGTTGTCATATCCCCAGGAATAAAAATTTAAAAAAAAAAAGGAAGAAAAAAAAAAAAAAGGAAAAGCTGCATTCTTAAACCAACTAAAACAAATTTACATAGCATTTCATGATGAAAAAACATTGCTGTAACAGTTCTCTGCTTATGGTTTTATGGTTTCTGGCTCAAGTTATTCTTCTTAGCTATAGTGGCATGCCTCTGTTAGCATTAGCAGGGATTACACAGATGAAACAAAGACCAAATTTGGCTAATGATGCTACTCTGCTGGCAGAACACACTAGATAATCACAGAGACTGACTAATCTTCAAATAAATTCCTAAACTTATTCCTTTTCTAAACCATGATGACAAGATTTAACAAGCCATTTTTTGTCAATGAATGGGTCTAAAAAAGTATCTGACAAAATATACTGCAAGAAAGAGGAAACCAGGAACTCTTCATGTGAGATGTCTCAGTAGCAGACAGTGAGGGTGTTTCAGGACAGGCTTTGTTGATACCTACTATTTCACAAAACCCTGAGGGCAGGCTAAACGTTTTCTTGGCAACCGAAGAGATTTGATACTGTATTTCCAGAAATGATGTGAAACAGGCTGACCTCATCTGCAGGCTTCCTTAGTTCAGAAACCCACCTACCTCTGGACTGCTCAGGAGCTAACCCAGCTGCACTGAACCTCATGCTCCCACATCCAGTGTGGAAGTTGATCGGTCACCCCTGTTTCTTCAATCAGGTTAGGTAACATAGATACTGAGAGAGCTGAAAGTTAAGCCACTTGATAGAGAAGACAATGAAATAACAAACTGTCCCTCGGTGAGAACCAACAAACAGTGAATTCTCTTCATGCGTACACTCAGAAGGGAGAAAATGGAGCATTCCTACCTTAAGATTGTCTGAAAATTGGTAGTTTCTATCTCCAGAGAGATGAACACTGACCCGCAGCTCCCTTCAGGCAAAGGAGGGAACTGAACATGAATCTTCACATGCACTCATTGCTGTGTTAATGTGCGAGAGAAAAATGCTAAGGAAAGAAAAAAAAAGACAAAAAAAACCCTGCCACTACATCTCCTCTAGACAACCAATGTTAAAACTGTTCCAGTGTCACCATTGAGCAAAGCTGTCAACATCTCCCCTCAGCTTGGCTTCTTACAAGGGATGCCACAAAGGAATCACATGCTTAGCATCCTTGAGCAGCATTTTTTACAACTACCTGCATGCAGGCTCATGCCCCACTCTTTAAGTAATGTGGGCCACAGGTAAGAATATGATCAAGACATTTAACCCAGAAGGTGAGAAAGGCTACTGGATCACTTCGAACTTGCCTTAAATGTGGAAAAGCCCAGCACACATTCAGACCTCTTTTCAGCCTTAAGTCAAACAAATCAAAGGACAAACTCACAAATTCCAAAGGTGGATTTTATAGAATGATCATCATAAGTTTCTGTGGCATTAAGAGAGCCAAGATACCACCCTGGAGTTCCAAGCTGGTTAAAACCCAAGCAAGGCTTCAAAGCTGACTTTTGTGCCTTGAAGTCAAACATCCTACTTGAGAAGTAACTGGAATACTCTATGCATTGTCCCTGCTTATCTCCTTAGATTTTGGGGGCATTAAAAAAAAAAACCAAAACAAATCTAACTAACCTACAGAGCAGCCCATGTGCTCTCTATATTATTCCAGGGGTATTAACATGGTTAGTATCACAGTAATTACTGTATTCTTCTATATTTAGGTTACTATAGCAAGTGTTATAGAGCTTGAATGCAAATATAAAATAAGGAAAGAGAGAAAGAAACAATCTAGACAGACAGTTCCATTGAAATTTGAGACCTGACAAGCCAAAAAAAAATTCTGATGGTTTAATTCTGATTGTTTAACTCAGTCAGAAGCAGGGACAGAGTGGGGGTGGGGAAAAAAGCTTTTTCCATGAAAGCATCATTTGCAACACATTTCCTTTTCTTAGTAGCTATGAACACAGTTTTCCAAGGCATGTTTTCAAACCATTAACAGGTTTCCAGCAACAACCTAAAAATAGTCAAAATCAGGAAATTTCACGGAAAGCAGTCCTCTCTGAATATTGCACTGAATCATCTTTGTTTTTTCATTGACAAATTCTATCCTGTTAATAGGTGTTAATCACAACATCATCAGTATGCAGAGTGTCTTCCATTGTGTGGATGTTCATTACAGGTAATTTGGCAGCTGTTTTAACGTGTTATCTGTTTCAGCAATGTAGAATATATAATGACAGCTTTACTTGCTGAATTTTTATTTAGTCACGAATCTCTTTTCCCTACAAATATTCATTTCAGTTGAAAGCAAGACATGATGCTCTGGTATTAACAGGAAAGAGGAGAAGCCTGGTGTGTTTTACAGGTAAGTAGGATAATGTGTTCTGTGTCACCTGACCAAAGATCAGTCTTGAGGACCAAAATGAAAGGATTGCAAAGGTGAAGTCACAGTCCCTGAAAATCACAACCCTGTAGTCCATTTAATGTTTACTGTACAGGATAAACCTACAAGGAACCTGAAAGGAGAAATAGGGCTACTGCAACAAGCAAAGCATTTTTTAAACCAGTATTTTTTCTTTGCAAATGAACTAGTTATCAAAACACTGAGGAGGACAGAAACTGAGGCAAGCACAAACAAAATCCCTGAATCTGTTTACCAATTTGAAAAATACAGGAAACCTGTTGTTTACAATTTGTCTGGTTGTACCATATTCTTTTTCCAGTGTATTCAAATATGCTCTAATTCAAACTGGCTGTATTTTAGCTTTGGTCTATGATAAAACCAAAATAGTTTGTCATTTTCTTTTTGGCTTATATTAAATTCCTTAAAGAAGGAATGGAGACATTTTTCAATTAATTTAATGCTGAAAGGATATGTGCCTTTTCCTGAAAGGACATTTGCCTTTTCAACTGTGTGATTATGACAGAATCTCAGAACAGCTGGGCTGGAATGGACCCTAAAAATCATCTCATTACAACCCCACTGACATGAGCATGGATGTCTCTCACTAGACTAGGTTGCCCAAAGCCTCACCCAGTCTGGCCTTAAACATCTCCAGAGATGGGGAGTTCACAACTTCTCTGGCCAACTGTTACAGGGTTTCACCACACTCACAGAGAAGAGCCTAATGTCTAATGTAATCTACCATTCAGTTTGAAGGCATTCCCTATTGGTCTGTCACTACACACTCCCTTCCTTCACCAGGCTTAACAGCTTAAACTCTCTCATCCTGTCACCGTAGGAAGGGTGTCCCAGTCCTCTGATCAAATTAGTGGCCTCCTCTGGTCTTGTCCTGACAAGTCAACACCTTTTTTGTGTAATGCAATGTTAGTTTTGTATAAGCTCTGTGCATGAGGAGGATATAGAGTAGCAGAGTAGGCCAATTTTGGGATAAAAAATAAACTAACTGAAAGCAGTTTGCTTTTTAAGCAGTTCAGAAAAAAAAATTTAAATAAGCGTGACATGCTGAAGGTCTCACTTACAAATGTTATTATGTTCTTGAGAAAAGGCACACAGGTTTCAATCTGTATGCCCTGAAGCAGCCTCTGATTCTCTTATATTTTGCAGGTTTTTTCCATGCCAAACTCAAATTTATTTAAAAGAGATATTTCATGAAATAGCCCCTTACTACAACAGAAAGATGCAGTCTTGCTTCTGTAAATTTTTGTTCAAAAGTATTACTGCTTTCCTCAAGTTGTAGAGCAGATTTAGGGAGAACAATAGTCTCTAAAAATAAACATAATATATAACAGTCTTTCAGGCAATGTCAAATGCAATAGGAAAAGAGTGATGAGAGTTCTCCAACACGAGTTTTAATGAATGTTTTTTCTCTCTTGTGTCAGTACAAGTATCATTTATTTTTAAAGCAATCGGTCACAGATTTCTGTTAGAATGATGGCCTCTTGACTGATTTTGTCCAAGTGCAGACAATAAAGAATAATAACATTGCCAAACTAGGAGTCAGTAATGAACAAAATCTGAAGTCAACTAAAATGAAGTACTGCATGAACAAGAATATGGGCTATAATTCTTCAGACTACAGGAAATAAGCCAACCACTAACTGACAAGGATTAGGAAGAAATAATTTTCCCTCTGAACATGATATTCCATAACCATCCATCACAGGAACCAAAAAGAATAAAAATAATATTTTCTGACTCCTCTTACTAGACAGGGCTAGAGAGGAGCTGATGCCAACGAGACAAATGAAAAAAACATTTTGCCCAACATATAAGTTCATATTATGGAAATATACTGTGATTGTTCACTGTAAATGAAGTGAAAAGGGAAAAAAAATTACCAAAAAGATCTAATAGTTACAAACAAAAGATAAGCCATATTTATTAAAAAGTTTACATAGTAAAATTAAGTAGTAGTAATTTTTACCTAATTCCTAATACTGACCATAGGCCACTTGAATGAGAGCAGCTCCCAGCCTATGGAATTTGACTCGGAGAGGGAGGCAGTGGGGTGACAACAGGACAGTGGCTGTTTCACACACTTGAATTTTTTTCCCCTTTTCAGCTAAGAGTGCTTGAATTTAATCAGAAAAATTTCAAGACAGACCAAAAAAAAAAGTCAAATTTGGACCGTCTCATTCTTAGGAGTTTTGCCTTGAAAAATATGAGTGTAGTAACCTGTCAGAGCTGCTGAAAGCTGATATACTGCAGCCAGATTTTTCATGCTTGCTCCCACCTACTATTGTTCCACAGAAAACACCTCAACTAAATTTGGTGACAAAGTTCAAATGTTATTTTTTTTCCCCCCATAGCTACTTGTCTGCTTAAAAGGAAAAGGAAAATGAAGGAAACAGACAATTTTCCACAGCAGAAATAGTTCAGATTGATTGCTTGGGTAACCTTGAAAATTTAAAGTAAGACTGAAAAATACTTCAGTGTGTCACTAATCTGGATGAAAAACCTCTCTAAGTTTTCTGTCAGATCCATTTCTTCACTTTCCTCTAAAGGAGGAACAGTGGAAGAGTAGCACCATACATGTGAAGATGAAAAATAAACATATCTTATCCTAGGAAAAAAAATCTTGTATATAGCCAGGTCTGTGCAATATCTACCAGAGAGGGAAAAGTCTTCAAGAAATCATTGTAAGCTAGAGCTCAGCAGTAACATCAGTCACACAATAATCACTGGTCATCTGGTTCTTGTGTGACACTCTCATCTAAGAACTGCTTTCCAGAGGGAGAATTCCTAGATGGACCTTAAAACTAAGGGAAGCTAATCACAAAAGATGAAATAACAAGCTAGACTTCACAAACAGAGGGACTGCAGAGTTGTGAAGACAGTCTCAGTCATCAGGGAACACGACAATATTTGGTCATCCACACTATTTCTCAGCAAGAAACAGATTTCATATTTGGAAAAAAGGAAGCTATCTTATGACAGCTTAGCTTCTCAGAAAGAATATTGCTTATTCTCATTTCAAACATTTAAACACATGAGAGTATCTACAGATACTGAGTGTCAATTTTTAATCAGATTGCAATGTAGTTATACTTTCCTAACATAATATTCTATGATTAATTTTTATGCAAAATAACCATGATGAGCAAATACAGCATAGTAAGGTGTTGGCAAGGTTGAGCCTGTAAAATCTATTTGAATTATCCATTACATAATTGTCTGCTGGCATTTTCTCACCTTTGAAATAGCCAGGGTTACTCCTCTGAGAATGAACACAGTATAAACATATCAATTGTATGTTTCTACCTGTAGACTATCTACAGGTAGATCACAATGTGAAAAACTTCAGTAGACATTTTTTTAAAGATATAGATAAATATATATATACACACACTTAAAAAGGCTACTGCTATAAAAGTAACTGCTTCTTCTATCTCTTTGAAACTCTGAATCATCCTTCCTTACAGTTTAAATCAAATTAATAAACCAAGAAGAGTACACTCAAACTCTTTGAAAAATCACAACCCTAAGCCACTTGAAAGAAAGGCTGCTATATGGATGCACAGACATCCTCTCCATGCATGACTTACACATCTCCCCCATGCATGAATAACATGCTTGTATTATATTTAAAATTCTTTAATGAAACCACATAGTGACTACTGTTCTTTATTTTATTAAGAAGATGCACCCCTTATGTAAGTATTATTTCTAATATATTCTTTTGTTTTCTCTCTCAAACTGAAAGGTTTGGGGTTCACATTTTGTATTCCATTTGCTTATGAAGTGCCAAATAAATTGTTGGCATTTAACTATGTCAGGGTGAAAACACCGTGTGCAGCACTGTTAGCAGCCATTAGATCAAAACTGTTATTTTTAAGACTTCATAAATCTGGCTTTACTGAGTAAAAGCCTTTCAAAAACAGATATACCATTAGATTAATGCTACTTGATCTTATTTTTAAACCTATAAGAGCTGATACTTTTGTAAGCTATTATTAGGTAAACTGTCATACTAACCGATTTCTTTTATCCACAGCAAAGACTCAAAGTAATCGGCAGTTCAAACTTCTCCCTCAGCCACTGCTTTGAAATATCACTTGCAGGAATGAGAAAAGGGTTTGGGATCAACGCCTTCCAAGCCTGAGCCTCCTAACAGATCTTCTTCAGGTGATTGTAATGCTGCCCAGGGTTTGGTAATAGACATTATTGCTAGGATACTTCATTGTGTTCACTGGTGTTCAAAAACATATTTTGAAAACAGCAGGGAGAATGAGGATTTGAGAGGTAGCTTGAAGCACAAAAGAGAATATGAAAGAAGGCATAAAGGTTGATACTGGAAACAAGTCAGAAGAAACTGACTAACAGATGGCATCCCAGAAAAGACGGACTCTCTCTGTGGCAAAATTGTGTCAGTCCAGATGGTGACTGACAGCACTGATTACAAAACTCAGTTCCCATTGAAGGCAACAGAAGCTTTGCTCTGGTAATGGGGATTATGCTGATGAAGTTTATTTTTTTTAAAAACTCTGTTGATATTTATTAAATACTCTACAAGAACTTGTATAGATCTTGAACTCAAGCCCTAACACTTGGCCAACAGTATAGTTGACTGGATCATATTGCAACTTTTATGTAAGAGCTGGGACTACACAGCAGGCATAAGAAAGAAATGAAACAAATTTCTACACCATATATAAGTGCAGTCTGGGAGCAGATTTTAGCAAGTAAGTTCTGCAATGGCTCTGGACTTGTGCAAATCATTTCACATTAGATATGAAATGTCCTGCATGAAATTCTTGTCTCTAAACTGGAGAGATATGGATTTTATGGATATCCACTCAGTAGATGAAGAATTTCATGGATGGATGGATGCACAGAAAGAGTTGTGGTCAAGGGTTCAGTGTTCAAACAGAGAATGGTGACGAGCAGCACTTCTCAGGAGTCAGTGTCCAGACAAGGTGCCATTTAACATCTTTGCACCAACATGGACAGTGGGATTGAGTACACTCAGCAAGCTTCCCAACACCACCAACCTGTGTGGTGCATCCAGAGGGACCCTGAAAGCAACTCCAAGTACAAATACAGGTTGGGCAGTAGTTGATAGTAGCCCTGAGGAGGAGGATTTGGAGATTTTGGTTGACCAGAAGCTTGCTGTGAGCCAGAAAGCCAACCAAATTCTGGGCTATATCACTTCAATATCTATCAGTACTCAAGAGTTCAGGTTATAAGATAATGAAAGCTCTGTAGGCATTCCTCAAAGTAATTTGAATATTTTAAGGTCATAATCTCCACTTTGCATGCAATATATATATTTAAGAAAATATTTCCCTTCAATATTAAACAAAAAACAGAAATCAAAACTCCTCCAAGCCATTTCACACATATTGAACACACCAAGATCTCAGACTAAAGATGTTCCTTCTGATACTTTACCATATTCAACACGCCCATGTTCAACATTCAACCCAAGGAGAAAAAATTTAACATTATTTTGAATAGAGAAAAATTGCACAAAAATTAAAAGCAAACAAACTACACAGAACACTCCAGGATCCTACTGCTAGCAAGCAACATAGGATGGAGATAAGTGCCCCCTGTAAGTATCCATTAGAGTTTCAAATCTTGAAATTATGCCTTCAGTCTCCCTCAAATATTAACTCATACACCAAGGCATGCATTTATAATAGGAAAATACATATTATTACAGTTATTCTAGGGTGTGTACATTCTTAGTGTGCCGTGCTTCAAATCCACTGTGGAGCAGCAACATTGAACCTGTTTGGCCATACTACTCTTTCTTACCAAAACATTCTCTGTTATCAAGAAACTCATTCAAAATAATCTGTTCCATGACTTGGTTTCCCATCAACAACTACTATGGACAACTTTAACTACACATTATTAGCTTAAGAATGACTTTTGTAATCTATACAAACAGGTCCATCCAGCTTATTATCTCACAGTAAACAGTAACAAGTCCTACAGAAAGATACAAATACATGGCAAACAAACAACTTCACTTCCCTGAAATAGCCTTCCAGACTACAGCAACTGATGGTTCAAGGACACTGCAAGCCAGAGGCACCGTCTTTCTCCCTAATGTATTTTTCTTCCGTGAATGTATTAAATTGTTTCTTGAAGCCATGTAAGCTTTTAATATCCACAATCCCTGGTTTAGAAAGCTACATAGCTTAATAATCTATTGTACACAAACCTGCACCTGCCATTTGTTTTGATACCAGTGCAGTACTTAATTTGATGCTATTATTTCTATTGAAAGAAAGAATCAATAAAGTGAGCCTGCATATTTTTTCCATGTTACTCTTTTCTCAGGTACCTCTATCAGTCTCAGACCTCTCATCAGTCAGACAACAATGAAACCTTTACTTAATTTGGTCTCCCTTAATAGGTTATCCTTTCTTTCCCATCTATGATGATTATAATTGAACAAGAATTGTACAATTTTTGAGAGTACACAATGAATTTATGCAGTAGTCATAACAATGTTATTCTGTTTGAAATGAAAGCAAACATTTTCATAAAACTAATATAAGCATCAAGAGCTCCTTCCTGAGTAGCAATTACTGTGTCAAAAGTTATTGCTGCATATGTAAACCTAGGATTATTTACTTCCCCATAAACATTATTTTATAATTTATCCATATTTTTCTTTAGAGGGCTAGACAAAGAAAGAAGATTATATGGAGAGAACCTGAAATACAGCAGCAAAATTCTGCCTATATTCTACCCCAAACTTCCCACTTCATTTTTTTCTCCCTATTTCATTACATAAAATTTTCACTATAATGTGTATTCCAAACATTGGCTGTTGGAATGCACAGATCATTGTTTTATGCCTCTGTCTCCTAGACTTGGAACATCTTAGTTTTCAAGGACCTGGGAATTACCTTAGCCAAATAAAAACCCAAAATGCAAAAAGGTTTTTACTTTGCTTCCTGCGATTCTTCAGAAGTAATTGGAGTTAATCTTTTTGCCACTCGTTTTGCCTTGCACGTGGCTTAATGTTCAAAATCTCTGCTCATCTTGAGCAGCTCAGTCACTGCCAAATCACTGTTCTCCTAAACAAAGTAGGAGTCTTCATTTTAAGGAATGGTTTTACTCCTCTTTAAATAAGTAATAGGCCACTAAACTATTTGTAAATATTGTTCTGGAGAAGTGTATCATCTCTTTATTTTAAGCAAATTTTGAAAAGTTTGGTATAGGTGTAACTTCAGGCCATGATTGGAGTCAGTTTTCAGCTCCTCTTCCAGAAGACCTATTTAACAAAAAAATGACAGCCACAGCCTAAAGTTACTTATAAAACTTCATGAGCAAGTCAAGCTTCCCAGGCACTGTCAAATCTGTGAAGTCCAATACCAGTTTTATTTAGATAAGACTGCATTACTAAAATTTTTTTATCCAGAACTGCATTTTGTTGTTTTTTTAAATTTGCAGTATAAACTGCCCATCATCTTGGAATCTAGCAGAGCAACTATAGTGCAGTTGTGAACAGAAAAGTAGATTAGATTAAAACATAGAGATTTATTTGGGGTGAGAAAATTCACATCCCTGCATTTTGAAAAATATGTAATAAGCCCTCATTTCAATTCAATTACAGAAATTACAAAATCTCAATTACAAAAGCAGAACACAGCAAGTAACACTTCACACTTCCAAAAAGGAAAAGAAGCTTTGCAATAATTAAGGGTGAATTTTACAAGAAAAATTTCAATGCACTGCTTTTACAAATGAAGTTTTGGGAAATAACCAGTATCACAGAATTCTCCCACTGCACCAGCTCTAACATCCTTCAGGCTGCAGAGAAAGGGCAAGTACAGGTGTAGTAGCATGGGTCTGTGTAAATT
Source organism: Oenanthe melanoleuca (assembly GCF_029582105.1). Lineage (NCBI taxonomy): Eukaryota > Metazoa > Chordata > Aves > Passeriformes > Muscicapidae > Oenanthe > Oenanthe melanoleuca. The sequence continues at coordinate 34,371,076 of NC_079337.1, read as the reverse complement.
TGCAGGGTATAGAAGGGGTGATTGTAGTTACACCTAACATACCCTAACCTGCACCCACACCTCATTATGTCTTCCCTTTATATCAAAAAGATGTAAGTGCCCTGTAATCTCAGAGCATTTGCACAAAAATGTGACCTCATGTACAACCAAAGAATACAAGATAGAATCTCCTCTCAAGCAGGAAAGTTAGTTTGCCCCATGCAAATGCAAAGCATGCTTTATTCACATTTCCAGTTCACTGTAACATTAAAAGCTCACAGGCCATGTTTGTACAATGCAGTTAACATAAAACTAAGAGCTTACTGCAATCAAAATAAAATATTTCTCACTGGCATTACTTCAATAACTGACCTAGCCCAGGGTTGTTTAAAACAGTTTAAATGCATCATTAATCCAGGGTATTCCACAGCAGCTTTACTAATATGCTATAATAAATTAAAACAGAGAAGGTTGCAGTCAGAATGCAGTCAGAATTAAAAAAAAAATAAAAAATAATAATATCAAAATCTGCCAAACATTCAGATTAAACACGAAAGAGAAGGCATAGGAAATACAACAGCAACACAACTTAGAAGTTCAAGAAATATATTTGATGGGATATATTTTCCTTATTTTTCTTGGTGTATATTTTCATTGTTCACATGTTCCCTTCCTATCACTTCCATTCTAACATTCTGGCAGCTTCTCCACTCTTATTAAAAGATAGAAGCTGGTCTCTGAAACAACCAGATCAGTAAATTGGAGATTAATCTGTGATATGAAGAAGGTTACTAAATGGAAGAGAAGGTCAGTTGCTTGATTTTTGATTCCACATACCAGGAGATTAGCAAAGTGTATAATAAGGATGGCATCCTTGAGCAAGTATTTTTTGAACAATCTAGTCTATGCTTTCCTAAATAAATATTAAAAAATCTGTATGTGAGTCCACTGACTAAAGAGTGGACATGACTAACAGGAAAGACTGGTAATTATCAAGGGCATAAATGAAATGAGCCACCATCATTATTTACTACAGATTTCAAGTCTTCTCAAGTAGAGGAGGAAAAAACATTCAGGAGATTGTTGAAAGTTATGGTTGTTCAAAAACTGAACATAAAGTCAGCCCACATGCAATCTGTTTTTAAAGAGGGATGAGAGACAAAAACAAGAAACTCCAAATTTATTAAAAAACCCTCCAACTTAAAAATGCTAAAGATTGCACTGTAGATTGTGCCAAATTTATACTCATTAACATATGCTTCTCCATGTATTCACATAGTATTTTTCACAAAATTGTTCCGTTCCTCTCAAGATTGTTGGCATGTTACACCAAGAAAAAAAGTCTTCCCTCTCCCTTGCAGGAAGCAAAGAGGGTCTCTTCAACTTCTGCCCATAAACAAACATACAATTATATTTACATATAAGCAAAATGAAAAACTCAAGACCCACACTAACAACTATCTCTGAATAATCTATTCTACTAATGATTTCTTTAAAATGCATTCAAGTACCACTGAATTTTAGTTTTCAACTTAATTCAGAAAGAATTTACTCTTATAAATCACAGAACAAGCATTCCCATAACACAAGGAAGCGGCAAGTTTTTCCAAAATCTGTGTCTTTGAAGGGGTTACGAAGTGCAAAGTCCTGGCCTTCTTCTCTGTTGTGGTCTAACCCTAGCCAATAGCCAAGCCCCATGCAGCCACTCACTCCTCCACCAGCAGGATCAGGTAGAGACTTGGAAGGATAAAAAATAGAGAACACATGGATTGAGATAAAGACAGTTCATAGAGAACACAAAAGTCATGCACACAAGCCAAGAAAAACAAGGAATGAATTCACTGCTTCCCATGGCAGGCAGGTGTTCAGCCATCTCCAGGAGAGCAGATCCCATCACAGGTTACTTGGGAAGGCAATCATCATCACTCCAAAATGTTGCTGCTCTTTCTTTCTTTCTTCCCTCCACTTTACATACTGAGCATGATGCCATATGGTCTGGAATATCCCTTTGGTCAGTTTGGATCACCTGTCCTGGCTGTGTCTCCTCCCAGCCTCCCATGCACACCCACCTTCCTCACCAGCGTGGCCATATGAAAACCAGAAATGGCCCTTGCTCTGGGCAACCCCTGCTCAGCAACAACTAAAACATCTCTACATGATCAACCCTGTGTTCAGCACAAGTACAAAGCACGGCCCCATACCAGAAACTATGAAGAATATTACTCTAAATGTTCTCAGATGAAACCAGCAGAATCTCCCATGTTCATTTGTCATTCACATCCATTCCAGATGCAGAAGCAGGTTGCTGCTTAGCATGATGCCATCTCCATTTCCTTGTTCACAATATAAAACGCATTTTTTCTTCATTGCTTCTGAAGGAGACATCTGTTGTGAGTCTTGGAGCATCTGAAGAAAAATGTCTCTCACATGTTCATACTGAAGTCACTTCAAAGAAGACACCTTTATTTTCAGCGACTGCACTATTGTGGGGTCTGCACATGCACCGCAGCACTTAGAATTTTGCTGAGAAACCACCTCAGTTACACAGAAAGTCTCCATTAATAACGCTGTCAAATAGTTTCTCTCAGTACCTTTTTCAAGAATGGTTTAAACATCTCAGCATCCTTACTGCTCTTGGTGCACCCTCTCCTCAGGGAGCAAGAAGACAGGGAAGATGGGGAAAGATTACAGAAAGTAATGGACCTTCTTTCTAGTCAAATTTATTTCCCATCCCTCTGCAGCTTTGCTGCTTTCCCTGACGGAATCCCAGAAGTTTCCTGTCCTCCTCTGAAGTGCTTCCTGCTCACATGGCATGCCTGTCCATATTGCTAAAAATGGCAGATTTCAAAATCCATTAGTATAACGTGGATGTGAACACAACTTCACTTTCATCTTAGCAAAGTATAGGCTAATATATATGTTCTGGCTGCACTTACATTGGGCTTGTACTTCTTAAATGGATTACTTTTGGAAAAACAGATATAAAACCACACTCCTGTCAATATAGTTCAAGCAGTATCACTCAAAATAAAATCTGACCTCCATGGAAGAGCATCTCCATGTGCTTGGAGAAATTTCCACTGCTTCACCATCATTGGAAATTATGTTAAGGATGCCCAAGGTTGCTGGAAAATATTTAATCTGATGTGAAACACAGGTTACATATACTGCAGGAATATTTTGCTGTGACACTTTTGTAAGTAATTTGTTTAGTTTCCCACTTATTTTTAGAGTCATCACAAGTATTTTTTTATTCTTGTCTGTGTTGTGTCTTTAATGATTCTGTAACTTTAGAGGAGAATTTGTTGCTCAATAACATAAAAGTTCTGAATTTACATTTTTATACTGGTGTTATAATTGTAAAATTTGATCATCAATTTGAATGTCACTTTAGTTTATGTTGAGCAATTTTGAAAAAACAACATCCATTCAAGTCTGTCATTCATTTTGTACCCATAACAAATGCAACTCAAAATGTAGTCATTTATCAGAGTCTGAGAAAAAGATAAATATACTGCTTGCTGAATAGCCTTAATGTGTCTTTTAAGTGCATTCTCCATGCTAATGTGAAACTACTGCTCTATAGAAAAAGCAATCTAAAAATTTCCACAACTCAGTCCAATATAGTAATTTACCCAGGAACTAAGTGGGATATCAAAAACATTAAATGATCTGAAATGTGGAGGGCTTCCCTCCAAAGAAAAAAAAGCAGCAAGAGATGAAAGTGTGCTGCTATGTTGAAAATAAAAGCTGAAAAACCACATTAGGCATTGTGCTCTAATATTGAAAAAGTCAACTATTGCATTAAACCATGTATTAATTCTGTTCAAGACAGATGACTCAGAACTGGAGAATCACTGAAGGATGGGGCTTCAGCACTAGATTTGGGGCAATTTATAGTCTCTCCTCAAGTTGTCTGGTAGTTGTCTCTGACTAACTACTACTGTATCTGTGCAGGCTTTGCCAGGGACAAGTAAAGTTTTGCCCAGGGTGAAGTTGATCTGCACAGAAGGTATTTCAGCTGCCAGTGTCTGCTGGAGCTATCTCTTGTGGGTGGGAGCATCGCAAACCTCTCTAGTCCATGGGCACTGTTTGACCTTGACCCCTCGGACACAAAAAAAAGTTTCAGCAAAGTTACACAAAATTCATCCAAAAATTACATTACAACCACAAATTTTAGCCCAGGGACTGGATGACAAAACAGAAAGACAAACTGCCTGTGGTAGAAGACTGTTTTATCTAATGCAAAATTGGGAGATTTTACTCACAGTGAGGCAAAAATATATTACGAGATAAAATACTTATCTCACAGTAGCTGTTACCACTGCAGGGCCTGTGTTTCCCAGGCATTGGCTCTGAACAGAGACACAAGGAGTCCTTCCTCTGCTCTATCTTCATCTATAAACAGAACCTGTCATAGACTGCTATGAAATGTTCTTAGGCTGTCCTAAATATTTGTTTGCCTTCTCCTAGTACTTAACTGATAGAAAGCTATTTACAGAGGGCAAAAATAACTAAACAGGCTAAAATTTTCTAAATAAACACATCTGTTATTTTAAGTACAAGTATGAAAAATTATGCTTCTTTAGGCAAATGAGAACCTTAAGTTAGTCTGATAAATCTACATTTACACACTTCGGTGAGCAATCCAATTTCTAAGCACCTTGTACTAATACTGGTGTCCTGACAAAATTCTAGTTTAGATAATTACTCTGCCTAGCTAAATCTCTTAGCAGTATTGCATGCTGTCATAAACTACTGTGTAGCAAAGAAGAAAACTCTTCAATTGCCATTGCTTCTTAAGCACAGGATCAATGGTTTATCACCAATCAATGAAACACTTAAGTCGTACAGGCCAGATTTTCTAGTCTACTATATCCAATTTGCACTGCAAATTTCACATTACAAAGAAACAAACAAAAAACAACTGGCAACACACAGGAAACTGCACTGGACATGGTAGCTCTCAGGTGAAACAAACATGGCAAGTTTCATGGCACGGCACATCCATGGTACTGCCAATGGCACCAATCTCCAAACTTCTTGTTGCTGCAGTTCTCATGGGGGTGACTGTTCACATGGCTCTGAAGACAACACAAAAATATTCTTCAGCTTCTTCAGAGAAAAGTCTGGCAGTTAGGCTTATACTGTTCTGGAGGTGGTTTCAGATGATCCAAGGAAGCATCTGTCAAATACCATTGTGTACTGTCATCAAGGATTTGGCTGAAAACTTCTGGCATGGGAAGGTAACCAACAGCTGGAGGTGATGGTGGGGAAAGGGACACTGTAGTTATCTGTTAAATCCACATGTGACAAGAAAGTCTCATATTTCAGCTAGTGACTGCTTCCTAAGGGCAGAAGTGTTCAATAAACAGGATTTGACCAGATAAAGATATAATAGGAAATTCCTTCAATAGAATCAGCCAAGATATTTTAAAATGACAGCATAAAGAAACATTGTCCCTGTGAAACATGACCTCTCTGACCCTGTGGAGCACAAGCATCCAGAAGAGAGTGGATATTGTGGCCTACATATTTCTATACTAGCTGGAGATACACATTATCATTTTTGTTCTTGCAATTCTCTTTGTTATTAGTTTGGTGATTAAATAGCTGACTTGGATCACTGGGTGTTTGCATAGACTTCTAGCCATATCATGGAAAAAGGTGTGAAAATCACAGAAATGAAGGTAAAGAATTTGAAAAATAATCATGAAGTCCTGTTAAATCACTGCAACATATTTTCTTCCTCTTCTTTACCTCTTGAGTAAACCATCACAAGCAGGTGTCTCCCATGGTGTTTCTTACAAAGAAGAGGGAAAGGACTTCTCCGTTGAAGACATATTTTGAATAAGACTACCCAGACAAGTATATCACACAGTGAAACTCTTCCAAATGTGACAACTGTCAAAATCAGGTTGAAATCAATGAACCATTACAGAGCTTGACCTCAAAAACCTGTTTAAATTATGTGCTTATTGTAGATGGGATAAAATTAATTTTCCTCACAGCCACTGGTAGGGGGCTGTATTTTGAATTTGTGGTGGAAACAGTGCTGGTAAAACAAGAATATTTTTGTTGTTGCTGAGGAGGGCTTACACAGCATCAATATCTTTTCTGCTCCTTGTATTGCCCTAACAGTGAGGAGGCTGGGGCTGTACAAGAAGCTGGGAGAAGATACAGGTGAAAACAACTAACCAATGAGATATGCTATACCATATGGCATCAGAGTCACAATAAAACTGAAGGAAGAGGTGACAGGAACAGGACTGATAGCATTTGTCTTCTCAAGTAACTGTTATGCATAATGGAGCCCAACTTTCCTGGAGAAGGCTGAACACTTGCCTGCCCGGGAGAAATGGTAAATTGATTCTGATTTTTGCTTGTGTGGGGGGCTTTTGCTTTACCTATTAAACTGTCTTTACCTCAACCCACAGGTTTTCTCACTTTTATCCTTTGGATTCTCTCCTCCACTCCACTGAGATGGGAGTGGGGGCGCAGTGGTGTGGTGCTTACTTGCCTGCCAAGGTTAAAATATAACACACTAAAATTCTCAGAAAGAAGGTTCAGAAGCTTGCCATATCCTAATGAAGCCTTTTTACAATTTAAAGAAATCATCAAGAGAATGGGACTGCTAATTCTTTCAGTCAGCACCATTTGGTCTTTTGAGCATGAAGAACATGGTCATGTAGAATTTTGTAGAATACATGCAGAATTTTTAGTTTGGAATTCCTGAGTTGCACTGCATTTAACTTGTTGATCTCTGAATTAATTTTTTTCAGACTGATTTTATGTAGCCAAGATGTCTGCTCCTGGCCCAGATCCATCAAAATAGTCAGTTTTGCTGCAGTCAATTGCTATAAATGTGTGCATCAGCATATTGCTAAACAAAGACCATAAGTTACCTGTCTGAGAATTAAAAACAAGAGAAAAGCTGAATTGTTCTTTGTTCTTTATGTGAACAGACACCTGCCTAGACACACAGCACACACAGTGCAGTCTGGCTCCTGACCAGGATGTACCTATAGTACCACTGCAATCCTTCTCAGTCAGACATAAGAGAAATTCCCTTCACAGGGAAATGAGGAAGTTTAGGAAAGAACTGGGAATCACAGCCCAGTGAGGGGACAAAACATAGCTTGGGTATCCCCACTAATAATTGAGGAATTTTGCATCCCTCTGCTTCAATACAGCCATGGAATCCCTTCATCACATTAGCCTTTCTACAAGTCCAAATGTCAGCATGCACTGAGGTTTCTTAATCTTGTGTTTGGATTTGGATTAAGCCAAAATGACTGTGCACAATAAATTAGCTGAAATACATTACAAATGCTGAGTTAAATGGAAAGAAAATTAAATATAGAAACCAGTCTATTTTATCCTGTAAGATATACTCTATTTAGTAACACTCCTAAAAATTGATAGGTATTAAATTAACCACAGGAGGGCTCCCTCTGGTATAGTGAATACAACAGAAGCATACTGTTTTAAGATACACCACTATTTTTGGCAATAAAGTAAAAAAGGTTTTAGAATTCAAATTATATTTTCCTCAGTAGGCTCCAATGTAAACAAGGGAATGAAATTAAACATGAACAACTTCGGTAAAAGAACTAAATTACCTATGTGTTAACTGTGTGACTAAAAACACCTAAAAGGCAAACTCAGGTTGCCAATGCTCTTTGTTTTAAGGCAGTAAGCTCTGTTTTGTCATGCCAGGTACAGGGACTCTTGGAGCTGATACCCCAGCACAGCAATCAGCACAGCAATTAACACAGCCATAGAATAAAAGAGTATTGAGCACACCAGGTCCCAGCTGCTGCTCTGCAGTGAGAAACGATGACTTGCTTGGAACAGCACATGCATAGAAACTGAGCAGAGAAAGTGAAGCTTCATATTATCAGTATTTTTTATGGTCTGACAGGTACTGTCTCAAAATAGCAGAAATAAATGTCAGCAGCAGTCAAACAGCTACTTTTGTAGACTTGAGCCTGTTTGTCACTCTATGCTTTATTTACTCTGCTAAAGAGAAACAAAACTCTCCTGCCTCATAAGTTTGTGGTGAAAACAAAGGTAAATAATTGAGACAGTGGAACTAAATACATAAGTAGCTGACAGTGTCCCACCAGTGTAATAATAGGAAACAGGTGCATATTGATGTCCTAAACAAACCATATTCTGTACAAGATTTTGCAACTGTTGAAATCAACCAGAAAGGCAAGAGAAACACAGCTCGGGGGAGAGGGGAGAAAAAAGTTGTGGTCTCAAGATGCTGCTTTTATGCACCAGAAACAGAATTCACCAGCTAAGCTTTATACTTTGCTGGCAGCAATAGTGAGTTGACAGGGTTAAGTGTCCTGGAAAATTTTTGAGTATTAAAACCTGTGTGATAAACAGTAGGAAATATTGCATTTTGGGGTAAATTTAAATTTTCACTTCTTTCACAGACTTCATTGCAAGACAGAATTCAGGCTGAAGCTGCCTTCTGGATTCAGAAGACAAAGTCAGTACTTTCATAACCACCAGGCTTAGTAAGTCGATTTTGTGCCTGTTTGCCACCTACAAAAGAGGCCTAGGATTTGTAAGGACTAAGTTCTCCTCATGCTAAGGAGTTCATTGAGATCCATACCTCACTATTCCGTGAGAAAGGTGTAATCTTGGGGCTAACCAGACGGAAGCACAGGCTTCACAATGGAAGAGAGCTCCATGACTACCCCATGGAACTATGTTTCCTCCTCACAGCACAGCTTTTTCTCTTTGTTCTGGACACCATGCATGCACAAAAATAAAAAAGGGCCAACATCATCATCAGTTTCTCCAGTAGAAGTGGAGTCAGGAGGTTAAAGCAGCACCGCTCACTACGCCAGAGCATATGTGAAATGAAGCCAGAAATCCACCTTCTTTCCTTACTTTACACATCATAAAGCATTTCAGTAATACACCTACAAGCATTACAGAGCATCTGTGACCAAGAGATGCTGCTATTCAAATCAATTTTAAGTGAGGAGATTTGACACCAGGAAGCAGGGATGTGTCGAATGAAAAAACCACAAAATGAAGTTGAAATATATTAGGGGTTACTTCACTAGACTGCTCTCCTTTCAGTCACCACCCACACTGACCTCCCATAGGAACAGAAAGAAACATATACCACAATACCTACATAACAGACACTGGAAAATTGCTGCAAGAAATTTGGTACTTTTACATGAAGTTATGCTTCATATACTGACAGTATATGAACAGACAGGGTAAAGCCTTACTGTAGCCAAACAAAGTAGCACTAACTTTTGATAGCATGAGATAACCAGGTTTGGACCAGGATTACCTCCTCCTGAACACACTAAATTGTTGCTTTTCCTCCATAGAAAACAAAACTGAAATTAAAAGTTTTACCAGCATAACTTAGTATCCAAACACCCTGGCCTTGGAACTTTATCAGATGATCAGACAAGATACTTAAATCACATACATAATACCTCAATGACAAAACAAAACAAACAAACTCCCTCTCCAAAGTTAAACTAATGTAAAAACTGTAATCAAAACTCAAGAACATCGTAATGTTTTAAGGAATTTTTATGACTTCTTTTTTAAAAGGGCAATAAAAATACCCTATGCAATTTCCCTTATTCCCACAGTATAGCAAGGAAAGCAGTCTTAGAAAGATTAAACAAGAAATGAACTAAATTTTTTCCTCCTCGTGTCTACCATTTATGTCAAACTGTATTTTATGGAAATCTTGTTGCACCACATAACTCAGAACCTTTACATGTACATTTACCCTTGAAGCTCCACTTTAAATATGATAAAACAGAAGTAAATAATAATAACCAAAATATAAAAATCAAGCCTATCAAGTTCTCAAGTGAAAACATGACAGCTTTTAAAAGTTTGTATGAAACAACCGTTCACAGAGATTAATAATGTTTATAGAATTAATGTAAAGTGATCAACACCATTAATGTCGTCTGAAATCTTAATTGTATAATTTTCTCATTTTTCCCTAAAGAACTTCTTCTCTACTCAGAAACAGAATTTGCACAACAAAAAACAATTCTTATGTAACTTATTGCAGCACTATTTTAATGAAAAAAAAGTCAACTTAGTTTGTCATATTAGAATTTCTAGATAGCAGTAAAGAACACAAGTGCCTCTTCTAGGCACTGGAAATGACACAATCCCCAGGGGACACTGTTCTACCATTGATAGAAACAGACTATTTTTGCATTGTGGACTGCTTTTGAACAGCTTCTCTGCTTACTGCTGTCAGGATATCAATACCTCCTCCATCAGACTGCCATCCCTCCCTCACTCCAGTGCTGTGGCAAGCAGCTGAGGTGGTGGGAGAGGCTGACAGAGCCCTCATGCACAAGGAAGTTTGGGGATGTTTCTTTCAGCAATGAATGCAAAAGCTTAATTTATAAGTAGTCAAAACATCATTTTACCATGCCATCTCCTCAAAACCACCTGATGATCTATAACATGAATTAAATTGTTCTTAAAACAAGATGGCACATTTATAAACACTACTGTCAAGGTCAGAATACCAACCAGACACCCATTTTACCCACAAAGGCAAAACCAGTTCAGACTATAACTAAATTATTGAAGTCACAGACAGCTCTGCCTCTCTCCCATGGTCAGGACATACCATAACAGTCCAACTGTACATCACTAGCATGACTGCTGACAGTATACACACATACCTTTGTCAACTAACATGATCTTAGACTACACAAGAAAAGTCTGCTGCAGTTTCAGTAGGACTGACCTCTAAACTTGTATTAAGTCACACTAAGTATCAAGAAATTGAATACCTCAAGGGCAAAGAATAACTGTGCTGAGAGTTTAAATTCTTGCATCTGCTACTAACTGAACAAGGAAAAAGAAGTTACATTTCTACTAGGATACTATTTCTAATGCAGTCTTTTCTGGCATGACCTCATTTCTAGGGTAGTCGCAAAGAAGTCTTGCCATTTCCTTTATATTTCAGGGAGTTAAACTCGTATTTCAATCCCTGTTCCTTGTAAGTATTTTGGGTTATAACATGCACATCAAAAGACATAAGTAACCTAATTGCATTACTTGTCTGTACTTCAACCTTCCATCCTCACTGGGTAATGATATTGCCAACACGATCTCAATACTTAACATGATAACGGAATTACATTAGAGTCAGCTGTAAGGTTCAAAATTTCACTGCTCATTTTTATTGTTTTTCCATTAAACAGTCCCATTACTGCTCAATTAGTATTCAGACTGGGAGAAAAGTGAAGAGGAAGAAAAAAAAAGGGGAGAAAAAAAGGAAGCTAGTAAAAAGACCTTTTCAGAAAACTTAGGATGTAAAATTTTTTGGATTATCATTAGAGTAAACCTCACTAGTCCTTGACATATGTTTAGCTGTTTATTTCTGACACCACTTTATCCAGAACCTTTTTTATTATTATTATTAAATACAAAGCTACCTTTCAGTGTTATCCAACCATGTTCTACTTAGAGTGCACTCTTGAACATCAGAAATTTTATGAAGGCACGTGTGTTCAAAGAGCCATGCAACACACATGGAAATCATTATTTGCATTGAAAACCTTAGCTTCCCTAAGTCACAAAGTAAATTAGAAACTGCAAAGACTGCAGTGTGCACCTTGTAAACTAATGACAGACACTTATGATCATGCATAATTTTCTTTCAGCAGAAATTACTTCCAACTAAATTTTAGCACCTGACACCTACTGCATTTTAAAACCCATGGAAACATAAAGTAAGCTTCAAATTAAGAAGATATCCTTAACTTCCTCCTCTGGTAATATTCAGCATATTTCATTAAGCAAAGTTACAATAATTTGGAGGGCTAACTTCTGTGATGGATACCCTTATTAACAAAGAATCAAATATGTTATTGCCCAGTTGAAGCCATTGACCATACATGGGTGATGACCCTTGAAATGAAGGCTACTAATACACTGAAATGATAAATGAATACACTCTAATGTGAAGACTATGTAAGTGGTAAACAAGCTAAAAGATCATACAACCCCATAATTTCTTACCAATGATCTATGAAAAATTCGTGTTATGTTTAAATTACACTGACAATTACAGTGTAGGAGCATTGTACTGTTGAACAGAACAAACATAAGCTTTGGTAAATTACAGGCAGGGTTATAAAGAAGTGCATTACAGTAACTCCCTAAAACTAAACTTCACTTAACGCAGGTCATACTGTGATTTATGAGCCAAACATAAAACCATCAAGCTGAAGAATAACTCAAGCAAGGAACAGCTTATGTCAACGGCTCCTATTATTAATAACAGTGATCGAGAAAACCGTAAACTGAAAATATTTGGAAGTTCTTTGTGACATCAGTCTGACAAGCAATTAGACACAGCATCGCCGCATCAGGACACAACAGTAATATTCAGAAGAGAAAAAAACATCGTCAGTCACTTCTGTCGAATTTACAACAGAAGAGGAAACAAAAAATCTCGGTGGCAAGACATTTACGCGGATCCCAAGCAATTTCAGCGGACCTACAGCCACACACCAGTTCGAGAAGTATTGCAGAGAGGCGGGCAAACAAAAGTTGCAGTAAAACCTCCACTTCTTGAAATGAAAATCAGAGCCCAGCATCACCCTCAACTGACCAAGGCAGCACACAAAACCCCACGTCCGCCTAATTCCAGAGGCAGCCCGTGCGCCCGCTCGCCCCTGCCCTTCCCGGGAAGCCCAGCCGGCAGCGGAGATGCTCCCACAACTTTGTCCCCGGTGGCGGCGGCAGGACCGGCAGCGCTGCCGCCCGCGCCCCGAGGGGCAGAGCCGGGCCGGGCCGGCGGGCAGCGGCTGCGCTCCTCCCGGGCGGCCCCGCACCTACCTGCGGCTCCGCTCCTTCGGGCGGCTTCACCAGGTGCTTCTCCTTGTACAGAGACCAGAGGCCGATGTCGGGCAGGAAAATCAGAGCCGCGGTGAAGAGCAGCGTCATTTGCAGAAACCTTTTCTGTTTCCTCTTCATGGCCAAAGCCGGGCTGCTCTGCTGGCGGCGGCGGTGTCAGCTCCCCCAGCTCCGCGGGGCCAGGCTCTTCCCCGCCCGCAGCGCCTCGGAGGGGCCCGGCGCCGCGGAGAAACTTCGCCCGCCTCACGCCTGCCCACCCGGAGCCCGGGCGGGGCCGCCCCCCGCGGCGGCGGCGGCGGGGCCGAACCTGGCGGCCGCTCCCCCCGCCCCGGCGCGGCGCTGCGAGGCGGCGGTGCCGCTCTGGGGGGAGCTCATGGATCCACCTGCCAACAGGGCGGCCAACAGCCCGCCGCGCAGCGGGACGGGGGCAATAAACAAATAAATATATAGACACACATGTAGATATTGGAGAGAAAAAACGAAAAGGAGGGTAAAGCCTCACAGCCCGAGTGCAGCAAAGCGCGTGGGACCGAGATCTCGCCCTCCTCCCGGCCGCGCACAGCCCCCGCCGCTGGCCGCACCCGCCCGCTTCACGTCCCCCTGCCTGCCCCGGCCCGGGCGGGGGGGGCGCGGCATCATGAGCTCATCACGCGCAATTTGCTAAGCAAGAGTTCAATAAAAAAAAAACCACCCAAAAAGCAGTAGAAGCGGGCTGCTGCCGGCGCCGCGGCACAGCGCGCCCCTCCGCGCCGGGGAGGCGGGCAGGGAGGGGCGGCCCGCGCCCCCCGCCACCACGTGCGGCGGCCGGGCCGGGCCGGGCCGGGCCGGGCCGGGCCGGGGACGGGCGGGGCCGGGCCCGCCCCGCCGCGCCTCCTCATGCCGGCCGCCCCACGTGCGCTTCCGCCCGCTGAGCGCCTTCCCGCCGGCGGGCGAGGCGCCGAGGGACGGCCCGGTGCGGGGCCCGCGGGCCGGAGCCCGGCGATGCCGCTGCCGGCTCTGCCGCCGCCGCGCATCGGGGACGGGGCTTGCAATTCCCGTTCCGGTCCGTCCTCCTCGGCGCTACGTGGAATGCGGGGGGAACGGCGCGGAGAGCCCGCGGGCGGCTCCCTGCCCGGGGCCCGGCCCGCTGCGCCGGGCGGTGCGGGGCGCTCACCTGCCGGGGCTGCCCCGCAGCGCCGCCTGCCCGGAGCCCGCCCGGCCGCAGCCTGGGCAGCTCCGGCCCTCCCCGCACCGCGGGGCTGAGGGCACCCCCGCCTCGGCAGCAGCGCCGGGGGAAGGAGATGTTCTGAGCCATGTCGGTTTGTACCCAGCGTGTTGCAGTCGGACCCGTTTGGGTTGTGTTCAGCTGCTCGTTCTGACTACGCAGTGTAATTACCTTGTCTTCCCGAACTAACTCCTCTCAGCGAAACAGGAGGACGCTTGGGTTAAGCTCGCTAGGACCTACTGCCCTTTCAGCATTGTCGCATTAAACAGTGGGAAAACGTGTATCAGACTCATAACGTGGACATGCCCAGAACGAATATTGGAAAATAAAGCTACCTCTATCTTCCTTTCTTTCTGCCCTGCATGTAGAAAGCTGTCACTTCAGCTACAGACCCTGTTCCTATTGGTGGCTAAAGTATTTCTGAATGTCTAGGTCTTAAAATAAGAATTTTCTTTCTGTAACTACAGTACATCACTACAAATGGGAAGAAGTAGTCCTGTCCTTTTCCATGGTTGAAATCAGGCTTGTCCGTCCACAGAACCGTGTTGTTCAGGGAGCATTTCCTACATTTTCATAAAATAGTAGATGAGGCAGTAGAAAGGTTAGTTTTTAGGAGAGGAGATGGAGATAAGGGAAAGCTCGAAGGCAGAACAGGAAAACTCTGAACGATGAAGGTGGGATGGGAGGAGACAGCACAAAGCTCTTTACATAAAAGCAGGACTGGAAGGGACCTTGCAAGGTCAGCTCCTCTGTGGCTCTGCCCCAAGGCACAATCAACTATATGTATGTGCCATTCTTGACAAGTGTTTGTCTAACCCATTCTGAAGTCCTCCAGCGACAGCACCACTCCAGCCTCCTCAGGCAATCTGTTTTGACTTGCCATTGCAAACTGTTCCTTAATGTACAACCTGAACCTCCCTTGCTGTGATTTCAGAGTATTGCATTAGCCGTCAAAGGGACAGCAAGCAGAGTATTCCCCTCAGTCTTTACACAGGTAAAGCCCACTCCCAGAAACTGTTCTTTAGGCACTCCAGGATGTCTCAAGAGCTGGTGTATTCTGCTTTCATCAGGACTGTGTTCAACTGGTTTGTATCTTATTTGAAGTCCAAAGCTGGAGCTAATAAACTGAGTGGGATCTTGTTTATAAGAAAAGAAGAGTATTATGCACATGTCACAGTGTTACTCTTTTTCCGTGCATTCCGTGTGGAATGCAAGCCTTGGTTGTGACAGCAGTATCACTTAGCAATAAAATTTAAGCTCTGGTTGCTTTTGTTTCCCTCAAGATCACCTAATCCATTGTTCATATTTTTACAGCTGAATACTTCTCCTTTTTGTGATGTCTCTGTTGAATATAACTGTTTTTCCAAAATATTTATCCAGTTTGTCAAAAACACTTTGAATTTAAGCCTATCTTCCACTGTCATATACAAATGTAATAAATTCGTTCAATTCTGCAATCCAGACTGTTAGCAAGAACTTTAGTTCCCCACAGAGCTCTGCAAAATGTGTATTCCTATATTTATGAGAATGCCATTGATACTTTACTCTCTCTGTAGTTTCCAGACAATTTGAAATGCTTAAGTGAACTAATCTTGCTTATATGATTGTCATGTGCAAGACTTGTTCGATTGTCTTGGTGATAAAAGATGTACTTCACTGGTGCCTTTTCACCCCTGCCATCACAGAAGATCACCAAAAAGGCTATGCAAGCATTTACACCTTTTTATTGTTGCAGCTAACCAGGAAGTTATTCAGTTCAACTGAAATTTAAAAATTTGGGTTTATATTCAAGAGATGAATCCATCCATAGATTAAAGTACTCAGAAAACCAAAGGGTGCTGATCTTGTCAGAAATTCCACTTACTTTTTTAGTTCATCATCCAAAGTTAGGAAATTTACCAAGCATATTGGAAATTTTGATTCAGCTGCCTTTTTGTCTGAAGACATTCAGCCTTGATGTTCTTCCACTCAGTGCAAAAAGAATAACAGCTAAAACCATCCTAAGTATAGAAATGATTGCTATGAGATCATATAATGATTGTGTAAAAAAGTAGGATTACTGGCAGGAAAGATTTAGGAGATGTTGCATCTGGAATTCCACAGCTTGCCAGTGATGTCTGCCTCTGGAGGATGAAGTGAATGCAGATATTTACTCTCAAGAGACGAAATTCAATTTAATTTCCTGAATCCTGAGAACGATTTTGTAGTAAGGGTCATAGGCCACAATTGGCAAGTTAATGTCTGCTTTGTAAAAAATTTAAGGCATATTTTTCAGCAAATATTTTTTTTCATATAGTCTTAAGCCTAGCCCTATTAGGCAGTGCTGAATTTTTAAAGCACTAAGCCAGTTTAAAGGAAGGAAAAAGAAAACATCACTGTTGTGTGAGTTTAAAGCTGCAAATACACAAGACATGCAGCAATAACTTATGCTTGCCCAAGAAGAACTTGCAGTGGAGCTGCAGAACATACAATTTCTTCAGTGGGAATATGTTCCAACCTTCAGGAATTTGGTGTCTGATGTTGTTCAAGCCATAAATAATAAATAATGCAAGAGCAACATCCTGAAACCATTCACATGTTGGCACCACAATTTAGTGTATTGGGAACATATTTTCACTTCCACTCCTCCATGTTCTCCTTAGACAAGACTTCCACTGAGATTTCTGATATGACTTAGGACAAAAGAGTGTAAAACAGCCTAGCAGGGATAAGAACTGCAAAGCAAGATGACCCTGAGAAGCTGTGCAGCCATGCATTTCCAGCTGAGAAAGCTGAAGTCCTCCAAGGTAAATTTTCTGAGATTATGGCTTTGTGTATAGAATGACTCAAAAGGGACCCCAGGTCATGGCTAATCAATTCTCCTCATGCAGGAAATCCACTATTCAGTGTGTTTATTGCAGAAGCAAAACTCTGCCCTCACATGAAAGACAAAGTACCCACCTTCACATTCACTGTTACAAACATAAGAGGTTGATGTGCTCTAAGCAGAAGATGAATCTAGTAAAATGGTGATTAACCATCTGTAATATTGCTGTGTAAAAGAGTGTATAAAGGTAATGGAATGGGAGTTTGCTTTGATTATAGTATTTACCTCTGGGTAACGCAGGATGTAAAATGACCAGGTTTGTTCCTATGGTGTTTTCAATCTGCACTCTCAAAGGCAGGGAGAAGGGCAAAGGGATCTTTCTTTGTGCTAGTACAACCCTGATCTGAAACAGAGTTGCAAACAATTGGTGATTCTGGTATTTAGGTGACTGGAGTGCTTTATCACACCTGGTTTTCATCCTCAGACGTCCAAGGGTCTCTCAAGGCACCTCACAACTCCTCTGTTACTTCTCTTAAAATTACTTATACCTGAAGAGAAAGACATGATGCTGGTAACAGTAGAAATGGAAATTTGATGTGAAACAAAAAGTACTCTTTTACAAAAGTTCTAATTTCAATATCCTCCAAACTCCCACAGAGAACCTTCATTTTCAATACCTTCTGCAGAGAAGAGTTTCAACATATTTGCCTCAAAACCTGAAATGGTTGTTTATATGTAGACTCTGGCTATAAATAACAATATATATAGTTTTTTTTATTGGCTTTCTAATTCATCTGGTCCTCCTCTGTCTCCAGTTTTGTCATCAAGTTTCAAAATCATCATCACATATTTGTACTGCTGCTGTGGGAATATGTCTTGTGCATCTCATTTGTTGGGGTTTTCTTGGAACCAAACTCTTGTTCTCAAATTTAACTGAGAAATTCAGTTGAAAGGGAAAGCTAGGAGCCCATCTATGCATATAGGAAATAAAGAAATTCAGTTCCCAGAGCAAACTCAAGAGAAGTTCCTTTTATCAAGGTTTTTGGAATTTGGCTTCTGTTTTTTAAGTTACTAAGTTTGTTAATATTGCATAGATCCAGAAAATTTACTTGAGAAGTATACAAAAAACATTCATTAAAATTGAAGGATTTGTAAATCTGAAGACCTTTATAGCTAGCGTAAATTTTCTAGCCAAAGTACTGTTAAAGGTCCATTACCTTAAAAAAAAATGTTATATAAAAATGGAGAAACCTAAATCATATGAAAATATTATTGCGAAAGTTGTGTCCCCCATCCCCAAACCTTTGACATTTAGAAAACAGCATCACTTCTATCCCAGAATTATAAAGTTTGATTAAAATTCAGAAGAAAAACTCCAGAAAAGTCACATAGAACTTGAGTGTGTAATGATGACACCATGAATTATTTTCACTTTCAGAACTTTGTTCTCTTTGACTAGCTGGATGATGGATGATTGCTTCTTCATTGTTGCTGTGCCACTACAAACTCAAGAAAGCAAACAAAAATGCTGATGGATCAGACTTTTTGCCAGTTACCTCACAAGCTGCAGATTTACTACAGCACAAAAGAAATCACTGAAATGTAAGGGTAATCAGCAAAAGTTTATTTTGAGAGAGAAAATCAGTACAATGTCAAATATTTCTAAATAGCTCAGTAATCATAAAACACTGATGTCAGGAAAAATAGTTGCTCATTCTTCATTTCACACAAATCCACAGTAATTTGGGCCTAAATTTGGTACAGGAACATGGCATTTGTAGAAATTTGGATGAAAAACGTTATCTTCTTTTAGACCATATTTTTCAACAAACAGAAGCATTAGCTTTGCAAGAACAGAAAAATTAAGCTCTGTGATAGTTAGGAAAAGCATTTTGGTTTTTTGAAGATCAGCCCTCATTTTCAGTCTTCTTGCTGTCCCATTTCAGAAACCTTGCTATACATTTTCCAAGTATCTAGTAAGGCCTCACATCAGCATTACTGTTTTCACATGCAAGAGTCTCCTTTGTCTGGTAATGCACAGAGCCTTCACACTTTTATCACACAATCTGACCCAGGTTGGATCTAAAATAACATCATATTACTGGAAATAAAACAGTACATTCTGCGAAGCTTCCTTAACAAGATTGAAAGTCTCATCTCACCAAACTTGTCAAATGTGCAGAATATATCAAAAGGTAGCAGATGTCACCTTCAGTTCTGATTTTTCACTAGAGGCGTCGCCAACAAACTTCAGAGATGTCTGCACTGATAAATAGGAGAGCAGAATGGGCTAGAGGGAGCTCCACACTTCTTAGTTGCTCATTTGCCTTCTGTCTTGTTTTGGGCTGATATTGGGCTGGACTAAGCCTGGGTCCTGCACTGGGAATCATTTATTTGAGTTAAAAATGTAAAGGGGTGGATGGCTGAGATGGTACCAAGTTGTTCATACCTCTGTTGTCCTCATGCACTCCCAGTTTGCTGAGCAACACATACCCCAAAGCTTTGCCATGTTCCTGCCATTCCCTAGGGTACATTATACAGCTTTGGGGTCTGAAAAAAAATCCCTTTAGTATCTTGCACAGAGACCTCATGTCACCTTAAACACTGTAATGGCCTGCATCTTTTTCTCTCCCTTTTGTCAGAGCTCAAGACAGAACTCAACAGCTTGAGAAGTGGGCACACTAAAATGTTGCTTTGCTACTTAGAGCTCAAAATGACATGTAGTGTTTCCCTAGCTTACCAATGGTTGCCAATTTCTGTGGCAACCTAAGACAATGAATGCTGCATAAATCCTTTCTGCATTTGTAGATGAAGAAATTGTCAAAGAGAATTTAAATGAGGATCATAATGCTGACAGTTCCAGTTCCATCACTGCAAATTTCTAGTATATATGTATATGAAAACATGAAGCAAATAAGAAGCAGCACATTTCTGTAACATTAGCTCATTGAATTCCATCGTGTACTGTAGAAAGCCATAATAGATGCCACAGAAAGAAAGATGATGGTCTTTTATTTTGGGTGCAACCCAGCAATTACATAACCTGTGTTCTAATGACTGCATAGTACTCCATCATTAAGGAGAAAATTTCATTT
Source organism: Oenanthe melanoleuca (assembly GCF_029582105.1). Taxonomy (NCBI): domain Eukaryota; kingdom Metazoa; phylum Chordata; class Aves; order Passeriformes; family Muscicapidae; genus Oenanthe; species Oenanthe melanoleuca. The sequence continues at coordinate 34,351,098 of NC_079337.1, read as the reverse complement.
TATTTAAAATTATAATCACCAAATCTAGTGACTTCTGATGAGCTGTGTGAATGTGATTTGCAATATTGATTCTACCATATTCAAGTACGAAAATAAATGCTGAAAGAAATAATGCTTGAGATAAGCATATTAGAAAGTATTTTGGTAAGGGATATTAGTAAGCTTTTTCTGCTTTTTTATGATTAACATCTTTGACATTTTACATGCAAATGCTGAAAAGCAGAGATAAGGCAAGGTAGAACATAAAAGGACTAGAGTGCCACTCAGAAAAAATGCTTACTAGTATCTTCATTACCAATAGCTGCTGTCAGGTTGATCTACAGTCTTAGTAACCATATATTTCGTATTTCCCATGGAAGTTGTTATTCAAATTACAAAATAGCCTTCATAAGAACTGGAAGACTTTTTCAGATATTGCAATTCAGACATTGCAAGCTGTCTTTTCAGTATCAGGCTCATTGGATATTCCACTGTAGTCGGACTCAGAATACATTAAAGTCTCAAACAGAAGACATACAGACATCACCAAATATTATGAAGGAAATAAGGTGAAACTAACCAAAGAGTTTCATCAAAAGCTGATAGAAAAATTTTAACTGAAATGTTTAATTTCAGTGAGTTTCATATTAGCACAAAGGTGAAGAAATAAAGTATTAATGAGATTTAAAAAATGTTACATGTGTCTAAGTGGTCCTACATTTAAAGAATATGGGGGGGGTAATATTTTTGTGGATTTTTTTTTGGTGAGGAGAGTGTTCTCATACTCTGAATAAAAGACTAGCTAATAACTGTCAAGGAACTTTGTCAAGAGGGCAAAGAAAATTTTTGACTACAGAAGATCAGAAGCAGCACCAGCTGCTGGAACTGCAGCAACTTTACTTGATAGCATAGACAACACTGGAAATTCACATGTGGAAAGCCAGTAACATCCTCTGCTGCTGCAATGTAAGTCAATAAGCATTTTGTCCCATCCTATTACTTCAGAGTTAGAGCTCTTGAACACATTCATATGGCTTGAGGTTTTTACTAAAAGTGACAGCAAGAACCCCTTCATTTTAGCTACAGCAATCAGGAGTAAATGAAAGGTAAATCAAGCTAAAGACAATAAACCAGTAGTTGTTTCTACAGCTTGGCAAACTTATTTTTTTAAAAAGCTAATGTTCTGAAAGAGAAACATTTTTCCAATCCTAATAAATGTAATTCAGAAAATTCCCCACTTCATTATTTAGAGGAAACATTTTTTATAACCAGGACACTGAGGATCCTCCATACCTTGGGGAGCTAATTTTACTCCTTTAGTACAATATCAAGACAATCATTAGATGTTCAAGGCTAAAAAATAGCTAAGAATAGAGCCAAATGGATTTTCAAAAAACATTCATCCTGAAGTTAATGATAAATTTAAGAATAGTTAATGTTAAGAGCTTTTTATAAAGTGATTAATGAAGTCTGTCAAGTAGTAAATCCCAAAATCTCTAGAACCTTTTCCAAGTACATGCATCTGCAATTTCATATGTAGTAGAGGAGAAAGAAAAAAAAGGAAGAAATTTTTTCCTGTAATTATAGATTCTACTCAATGAGGAAAAAAATCTGAATTTGAGTTGATGTGGAAGCAAATGGATTGGTTAAAAACCAAAACAACTGAAACCCCACCCTCACCAAACTGGACGGAAAAGTTAAAATATGAACATCATAAAGAAGCTTTTAAAATTTGAAACAGCAAAAAAAAATTGAAGACTTTTTTAAACAAAGTTCAAAGAAAATACTCCATTTCAACATTATGTACTCCATTTCAATGTATACGAGCACTTTTGCTTAGCCCAAAATTAATTTGCTTTTTCAGTTTTTCCTTTCAGCCATCATCCTCCTTCTCCTGCCTACCTGTGTTCCCACACACATGTGCTTAGCTGAGTCCTGACTTGTGTCCTTCCCATGCTTTAAATGGCCTTGCCTTGAGGACCTTGGCACATTGTGCATGTACAGGTATAATTTTGGAGTGTGTTTCCCTGATTCACATTGTTGACCTGAAGAGTATATAATAGGCATGGGAAATATATCATACTAAGAAAGAGAAAGAGTCACTACAGTTTGAACACCTCAGCAATAGGTAGGACTTTTGAAGTTTTTTGTAAAACCTTCAAGTTCATCTTCTCAAGGTTTCACTCTTGAGTTAAATACTTTCCAGCTTTTGGGAAGCCACTAAAGCAGCTTGCATTAGTGGTATTACACCTAATAGAAATGTTTCAAGCTTTTTAAGACCATTTGGCATCTAAAGCTAAGACTGAAGGCAGCATCAGCCTATGTACTTAAGAGTTAATATGAAAAATTAGGCTACTTCACAATGGAAGGCCTCTCTTCAGATGATGTCTATGTATAAGAACAAGTTAAATTGTCATCTCTTCTCCCTTTAAGGACTCATACTGTGATGTTCTGCTAGTACTAGAACTTCCTTGCCAAGAAAGCAGGCCCCATCTGTCATACACTCTTCTTGTTTCTCAGCAGAGTTAAAAAGCCTGACAGTTTCCATGAATAACAATGACACATACTCTTCTATCTTGCAGAGAGGCACAAATTTTATTGATGAAAATGGAGGGGGGGAGTGGGAATCCCTCAGTGTTTAAAGAGTTTTCTGAGGACTGCTTATGTCTGGTTTTGAGTGAAGATGGAACTGCCAATGTGTATGTCAATGAACCTGCTTATTGCTGTTTCCAGGTAATTTTTGACCTAGGCCACTGAAACTAAAGACCTGTTTTCACACAAATCTGTTTTGTAACCAACACCTCATGCTTTCACAAGAAAGATTCTTCTGTGTCTGAGCTCCAATATCTTTTAATACATAGTTCCTGGCCAAGCAGGTGCATCTGCACTTAAAACACTACTTAAGCACAGTTTTTGAACACCTTGAAAAGTATCCAAAAGTCATAGCAGAGGTATGTTTTGGGGGAGATGCTCACAGACATCATATAGAGAAAGTGCTTTTGCTCCTATCAGTGATTTTCTTGGTAGGTTTAACAAACATAGTTGCATTATTATAATTACAGAGGCACATCTATACTACCTAATTTTCAGAAAGACTACACCTGCCTGTTTGATAATAAGTTTTTTTCGTCAGTGCAGATGACAATGGGAAAAAATTCCAAGAAAAGAAAGCTTAACTCAAATTTATTTAGCTTTTGTTATTTATAATGCAACATTGTTATTAATAATGCAACACTAAGTCATTGGCCAGTCTGGTGTTGGTCAATAGTTTTTTAAGCTCACCCGTATCCCATAGGAAATGTTTTTATGAAAGAAAAGAGGAGCCAATTTGCATATAGTGCATTTAAATGCACTTTTTTTGTATTGGCATGAGTTATTTGATTGGGTTTTTTTCCTTCATCTCTATTCTTGAACTTCTGACTGTATTCTATCAAGTTAACTGAGAAATATAGTTACATCTATAGGGGGTACTAAACTATTTCAGACTTTAATTTAGATAAATTTTTTTATCATAAATTTATCTTTACTGTAGAGGCATCAGTCTTTGTAAAAATGCTGCTGAATATTATATTAAAACTTGGCAGAAGAAAACGTATATGCAAATCACATTTGGAGAGCCATCATCAACAAAGAAGAAGCTGAGGAATATAGGAAAGGTTATTTCCTGTATTCTTGAACCTTGGGGACTAGAATAATAAAAGTGAAACTGAGTTGAGTATAGTTTGGGACAACATAATTTATAAAATAAAAAAAAAAAAAATATTGGGAATTTAGAATGGAATTTTGGCTAGTAGACTAAAATTTCATCAAGAATTAGAGGAATGCAACTTTACTTTTTTTAAACTTGTTGCATCTATTTGACTAATGCTACTTCTGTCTCTGTCTGAAGCTCTCCAAATTCTGTATCGCCCTTCTAGTCAAGAGCCTTTCCTACCTAGTTTTCCAATTGTTCTCATAAGAGTTAGTATTTTTAAGCTGAATCCTTTTGAAAATGCTTACAATTTTTGTTCTGCCCAAATGAAATGCTATTGAAACCAAGAGTCCAAGTGCCTTTTCAGGGAAGCAATAATGCTCCTTCTTCCTATTGGGTCATTCACCCTGTACTGAGTCCCACAAGTCTATTATTTCATCTCTAGCTGATTCAGATCAAAGATCCATAATCAGAAGACAGAATAGCTCTTTAGATATTTATTTGCTTATTTCTGAAGTGAGAAATCTGTGTCCACAGCACAAGTAGTTTTGGTAAGTGTCACTGTAGGACACTCTTGATAAGCTGAAAAGTGTCAAAGTTCCTCAGTGTATGTCATGATAAATTCAAGCATGACAATTCTACTTTAGGTGGGAATTTGCCTCATAAAGTTCCTGGTCGAGCAAGGTCTCAAATAATGAGGTTTTTTGTGGCTGGAATGTCAGGAATTTTTCATGGCCACTGAAGTTCAGCAAAACATTACTTGCCAGTAAGTCTCAGAAAATTTTCTCTCAGAAAGCCTACTTTAGAAAGAAAGTGCTTGAAGTAAAGTGGAACTAGATTTTACACACTTTTGTTTTATTCATATGGCATAGTCACAAAATGCTTAAAATTCTTAAAATTGAACTTCATAAAGTGACTCATGTATGAGTTGCCAATATTTTGGAGCAGAATCTCTTTGAAATATGGTCTATCACAGGCAGGCTTGGTTAGGAATACTCCTTGGTTTGTACACACCCAAATCTGTATCAGGTAGAACTGATGAATCCTTCCCATACACACAAAGCATGTCCTAAAGCTAACAACTGTTTCAGATGCCTGTGTCTAAAATATAGTGAGCCTAACAATGTGAACTGTGTTATGTCCTCATTTGAGGGAATACTAGGAGATGAGTAATATGCAATGTGTCAGTATGTACAATCATTTTATTGTATTTCAAACTGCATTAAAGGTTATTTTTAAAGATATTTTTCTTAAAGGCATGGGAGGAAGAAGTTAGCCCCTTTGTGAAAGACAGCAATAGAATTTTAATAGCTGAGGCTAGTGTGGAAATCACACAGTATGAAACACGAAATTAATGGTATATTACAGGTGGAATCAACAACAAAAAGCTTCACCAAAGCAGACTACAATTCTGCAGTTTTGATATACATCCTGAGATGGTTCACTAATAAAACATATTTTTATGACTAGCAGAATTTCATAAACATAGAAAAGTGATGATGAGGTTACAGACCTTTAGAAAGTTAGAGTTGTTTGATGGATGGGAATGTACTAAAACAGCTTCTTTGCTGATCATGGAAAAGATTTTTTTGTTCGGGGTCATGTTTGTATTTCTAAATAATGTCCCAAAAATGCATTAATTTGTAAAATTGATATTTGATAGCAGCCTTCCTACTCTTAGTAAGTATTTCTAGATAAAAAATAATGTTATTTTAAAATCATGTGACTCTGAAGTTATGCTAGAGTCAGGTAGGGTAGAGATAGTAATATAAAGACGTTTAAGTTTAGGATTCAAGTGGTATGATGAGTATCAACAGTGCAGTTGCAGTTACAATTGGTAGCTCCATGGTGGAGCCAAAAGCATGAGCTTTACACTTACTGCTGAGAGAGAACAGAAATGTAATGTGAGAGAGCATCCAGCTTCCTGCAGGGTAACTTAGTTCCAGCATACCCTACAGAACAGTGATTTCTTAAACTAAACTGCAACTGAAGTGTGTCAGGAAGGCTGTTTCATTACCTGAAATAGCTAGTTGTTCTTGTAGTGTGCATGCCATCAAGTTTCACTGCTGCTGAGTGTAGATTTTATCATGTCACAGCAAGGGAGAAATTTCCATTTCAGAAAGGAAATCATACAAACAAAACCATTTCACAAAGACTTCAGACTATAATCAAGTGTCCTGGGGACAATCACCATCTTTGATTTCAGACAAATACTTTTGTGTGTCAAAGAAAAGCATCATTCAGTATAAAGCATCTTAATTGAGATAAAGTGCATAAGTCATTCATTTACTAAAGTATCATTACAAAATTAGCTTCATACAGCAGAGTATTTTTTCCTATTCACAAGCATATTTTAAAATATACAGAACCATATACATCAGTTTTTAGTGAAGCATTGATCTCATTTCCAAAACTGAAAGCTGCTTTGTTCTTTGAAATTATTACTTTTTAAGCACTAAAAACTTTAATGCTCAGATACACATTTAAATAATATGAACAAAAATAAAATAAAGACAAATCTAGGTTATTTTTGTACTAGCAATGTACAGTTCTTTTATGAAAAATAAAAAAGCATCAAAACTAAAGTCATGAGTGAACCTTGAATATGCTCCTCATGCTGGGGAGCTTATATATGCTGCCCAGTTCAGGATAGATTATCCTTAAAAGGAGAATAGGTGATTCCTAATGCATTTCTTCTTGTTACACAAAAAAAAATGCACTACCAGTTTGCTACATTGCTTGTGAATTTGTGGGAACAGAGCTGAGATGGCAAATTATTAATCTGGATCAACCACTGAGTGTCACAGACAGTTCAGCCAATTTGTTGCAGAACAGTCTCTCAAACCAATTAAAAGCTTTTGAGAGAGAGGGCTGCATGTCGTTGCACAGGACAGTGCAGTATTAAGGCTTTGTGAACCTTCACTTTGAAAACTTATCAGAACTCACTTTTGTCTGATTACAGTGCATTTCTGCTTGTTTTAAAGCAAGTAAAGAGCACATTCAGTTGAGGAGCTCAGATTTCAATTCCTAGTCAAATCTGGAGAAGCTTCCTTTGGCATTACCCAATTTTTGCCTGGCTGATTTAAAGAATTAACAGTATCCTCCCATGTTTCTCTGACACTGTCCTCAATGGTAATTAACACTCTAGCAACAACATTTATTTCTCATTTAAGTGTAGTAACAGTGTGTCACTTCCACAACTTTCTGGAGATAGAATTTTCAGGGCTGTGACCTTTAGAAATACTTATAAAATCAAATGAGCTATGAAAATGGATTGTGTTTGTTTGTCTGTGTGACAGTCATTCAGTATACCAGCAGTCAGGGAGAATATCCAATTTTTTGTTGCATGTGCAACAGGCATGCACACCCTCTATTCGTTTTGGAAGGGGTACTTCCTATTCAGGATAGATACAGATTGCTAACAGAGTACATGTTCACATATAGCTGCTGGTCTATCATACCCAGTCCATCTTCATTCCTTGAAAACATTCATTAAAGCACTGGATATTGAAACATGCATTGCGAGTTGGTAGTGAATTTCCATTTGTCTTAGTGTTAGAGGTTAAGTAAGCTCTGAAGTAAGATCAATCCTGAGAAGTACTGTTTGAACTGAAATACACCCTTCTCATTTGTAAGCTCTTCAGTTAAAAGATGTATCTACTTATGCAATATTTCAGAGATAGGAGATAAGAAGCTGGAAGCATTACTACAGCTCAGGTGAGAGTGAAGGCTCGCAGGAAAATGTGCAAGATACTGTGTTAGTTGCCTGGAGCAAAAGTAAAAGTGCAGCACTAAATTTGCATGAAATTCTAAAGTTTTATGCTGCTTCTAATGACATACAGAGTCCACTTCAATAGCATATTTTAGGATATTAGCAAAGTTTTTATTGCAGCATGATTTGTTATTGTGAGTGCTGCAGACACGCTACTGTTTGCACAGCTGGTGCAAAGCATAAGATCTGTTTTTGCAGAAGAGTGTACCACATCCCCGTGAGGGAGGAGGCTAGCCAATGAGATCAGCCTGCATTTCCACTGATTGTGTAATCAACTAGTGGTCTCAGAGACTAGCTGGATGTCGAGGAGGCTGTTGTATTAGCAGCAGGGAGAAAAGGGGGCTGGAATGACAACTGTCATGCAAGCATCTACTCAGCATGTTGCAAACAAGTTCAGCTGAGCTGACAAAGAACATAAAACTGCCTGTGCAAATGCCAGTTGTTTTGCTAAGGAAAAGAATTGTTATGACTCGTGAGAAGAGCAAAGGAGTTGCCTGAAATCTGTGAGAAAGTTCAGACTAATGATGCTAAAAAGTCACCAGTGTGCTGCTAACCAAGAAAAAGAAAGTGCTATTAAAAAAAAAAAAAAAAAAGAAAAAAAAGAGGAACTCATTCTCTAAGTGAAAAATCTGTACCTAAATCAAGCACTCATAATGTAAAACCTCAATGCATATGAAACAGTGAAGACATAGAGTTTTAAAAAACATATATAGGAAACTGTGGTAATTAAGAAAGATGATAAAAATTATTGAAAACAGTTATTTAAAAGAAAACATTACCAGGATAAGGTAATTCTTAACTGGTTTTCTGACATGCATAATGAAAAATTGGATTTTGGGAAATATAGTTTGAATAAAGCATATAGGATGCCAAACTAGGGAATTATAGCAATGCTAAATAAAATGGTAACATTCAAGCTTAAAAGACATTGCATTTACTGCAATTTTATTTTAATTTGAACATCATTATGTTCACTAAAGATCAATAATAACAGAAGTGGATATTGTTTCAAACCCTACAGACCAATAGCAATAATGCAGCTGCCCACCTAGTTCTCCACAAAGAAAATTAATATATTCCCAGAGACTAAGAATTGGTTTAATACACAGAATTCCAAAGGAGTGATTTCCTCCCAAACAAGGTAATCATAAGTCAAATGGGATAGAGAAAAATATTTACGAGAGAGATGTCAAAAGAAATTTGGATTTTTTTTTTAAAAAGATAGCTGCTAGACAGCAAGAATCATGTGGTAACAATATCAATGACATCCAAGGAGTGTCCTGGTTCAGCACAAAGTGAGGACAGTACTTAACAGTATAAGAAAACAGTGAGAAGGAGAAGGAAAATAAGTCAATAGAAACTTAACATATACAGGATATAGATATCTGATAAGGGAATTTAAAGGCATTGTGAAAAATGCATGGTAGGATTGGCTTAACTAATCTTAGTAACACTTAAAATTTACCACATCAAATTGCTGAGTAATTAAGTGTATTTTCTAGTGGACATACCAAACTAACACCTTGCAGTGAGAGACTTTGCAACTGCTTTTTTTTTCCCATCTGCCTTCTTCCCCACCACCAGCAGGGGTAATTTAAGTGGTATCTAAGGGAGAAAACACTGCATGAAACTTAAAAAGGGCAAGATTAAGAAACAGACACTGGAAATCTAAAATCACAGACACTCATATGAGAAAATGCATGCATTTTTAACAATGAGTGGGATTGAGCATTGCCATGCTCTAATTAATAGGATGAGTGGACCCACCTGCTGTTTTTCTGGGAGACTTGCTTTATTCAGGAATATTTTTTCATTCAATACAGTGTATTCTGGCAAAAAAGAAGGACCCATTGCTATAAAGGTCAGGCCAAATGTTCCAATAATACCTGCATTCAGGAAAATATATCATTGCTATAGCCCCTTCTCATGTCTTGCTTATTAGAGGAGATATAACCCTGGCTGTGTGCCCTAGGTCTGCTCCATGTTGTTAATCACTTTTTAATTTCCCTTAGAGAATATATTGACTAAATTGCCTCAGTCTCAGATAATTCTTTTCCCCCTTGATATCTCTATGAAACATCTATAACATTTATCTGTGCTGAGAAAATAACTTTTCTTCTTTTAATATTTCAAGGTTTCAGGCATATCTCAGTTTTCTCAAATCTGAAAGAGCAGACATATCCTTTGGAGAGAAATTCCAAATTTGTGTGAGGCTTCTAAAATCCTTCCTCTACAGTAACTTGGAAACTGCTTCCTGAAATTTCACTTCCTTCCAATTCTTCTTTCTTCACCTCTAATAAAACTTTAGAGAAAGTTACCTCTATGAAAAATAACTTAATAGAAAAAGGAAATTTCCTTTTCCTGAAATACCTTTCTGCTGTAAGCGCCTCAGTAACCTTTCTAGTTTGACCAGTTAGAATGGAAAAAAACCCACATTATTTTAATGAAGTTTTATCTGTGCTGTTGAATATAGAAAAAAAGCAGGACAGAAATAATATTGTAAAAATTGCAGCTTACATCTAAAACATGATATTTCTCTCTGGAATACTGTGTCATGAGCTCATAATGCTAAAATTAAATTAAAGGACAATTCTTGGTAAGAAAGCCTAAGGCAGAAATTATATACATTGCTGATAATTTGGTGTGAAGCTGGAATAACCAGTCCCAATTTAAGGCTATTATGCTGGGGGTCACCTGCATCAATATATTTTGAACTTCAAAGAATATGCTTTGATGATCTTTCACAATGTGGAAGCCTTACCAAGGATTTATAAGATGAATCAAGACAGAAAATAATTCAAAGTGGAAATTATAACAACAGAAAATTTAATCATCACTCTTCCTTATTATAAATTTATGTTTAAAGACTAGAATCCACAGTTCCCAGGACTGGGACTCTTAGGAATGGTGACCACTAAGGATGCTCCCAGGAAAGGGCACTTCACATCACAGTGCATCTAAATTGCCTCAATTTACTGCTAAGGTGGTGAGAAAAAGCTGTGGTGTCAGGCTTGCTGGCATTCCCTTTGTCAGCTAAGCAGAAGGCTAACTTACAAAATTATGTAAAGAATATACAAATCTATGTTAGTTACTACTTTATGCAATATACAAAATTTCTTTCTATCTAGTGCTTCAAGGCACAAAACATTTGTTTGATTTTTCTTTGGACTTAACTCAAATTTAAACTCTCCTTCAGGGCTCTCAGATGAGCTGCCCAGAAGCAGCTCAATGGAGCTTGAGCCATAGCAGGTGCTGAAAGGATGTGCTCCCTTGCCAGTTGCTATAGCATGTAGCAAACTTGCCTTTATTGGCTCCTAAGGCAATGAATCTGCCCTAGTTTTTCATCACAGCCCCAGGCATGCTGCTGGTCATTTAGATGTAAGCTTATTGGGAGTTCTAAATGCCTCTCACTTCAGCTACCTGTAGCTTTTCAAAAAGATGCAGCTGGCAAGTTGACTCAGAAATCTGCCTCAAACTTAATAAATTGCATTTAATCTGCTTACTGCTTGATAACAAAAGATCTTCTTAGTTAAAAATACATTCACTGGCTTTAAAGCAGAATGTGGATGAACAATTGATGAGCATCAGCAGCTACTTGTAAAAAATATTGATTTTCTGTAGATAATAAAATATAGAAATATTTAGAATATATTAATATTTTATATAACCTTAGGAAATAAAATACTACAGGTTTATCATTCAAGCCAAGAAATTTAGTCCCAGTATGTTAAGGTAGTTCTCTCAAAGTATTTTGGGGTTTGCCCTTTCTCATAATACCTTAGAGACAGGTAATTATATTTCTTTGTGAGTGAGAAAGATAAAATAGATCCTGTAAAATGCACCCAGTTACTCAACTTCTGTTTTGCATACATGGAACTTTTATGTAGACAGTAATATTTTGGAAGGGCTGTTTCAGTTTGTCCTATGCAGTCCACCTCAAGAGCGAAGTGAAAACTTTAAAATTACCTTAAACATGACTGTATTTGCTTTCAATGGAAAACCAAGCAACTTCAAACACTCCCAGCAGCTAACTTTTTAAAAATATTGAGTAATTTACACATATATGAAATAATAAAAGGGTGACCAAGATAAATAGTTGCAACTTAAAAACAGTGGACCTGACCTAAGTTACTTTGTAATTTGTTCTTAAAAGTGAAAATTTTGGAAATAGATGGTGTAAAGGCAAACAGTTTAATATAAGATGATTCATGTCTTTAAATTTCAGGATTGATAGGGCTATTCCTAAGAGTAAACTTTAATTGCAAATAAATATTATAAAATTTATTCATAAACTGGATGGATTTATACAGAGCATTGGGAAGTAAAGGAAGATACCAAACCAGAAAAATATGAGATCAAATTAGTCCAATACTGAAGATTCTTGCAGAGTCCAGTCTCACATTTAGAAAAGAAAGTCTTTAGTATTCAAAAGTCATTGGCCCAATAAATTTTGATCAAGTTGGAGCTTTTTAACTTACTTTACTTATAGGAATACTTTTAGTGATGGAATTTACATTCCTTTAATTCTCTAACTTTATAAGCCTGGGCACAGATGGGCCTAGGGGAACAACTGAAATATAAAACTGGTAAAGACCAGATAGGTTTCAGCAGCAAGCCTAGTCTGTCTTACTGACAGGGGTCATTTCCATTAATATCATATCTTAATAACTATGCCCTTAGACTGGCACAGAGCCCTGCACATTAGCTTTTCTCATGAATCCTAGGATTGAGAGTTGTTTATAAAATATATAAAAGCATGACACATGGTTATAAAAAGGCATACTTCATCTATTAAGATTGATCTTTCATTTCAGTACACATACTTCTAAAACATCCCCATTCCTTTAGCCTCAAGGTGAGGAAGAATTATATCTTGACAAAGAAATTCACAATTAAACTATTTGTCAATTATTTCCAGAGCATCTCTGTCTGGTGGGTAATGATTATCAAGAATAGTATATTTAAAAAGTGGATACAATCAACTCTCATTGTTCTATTCTTGTGTTCTATTCTCTTGTTCTATTCTTGTGTTGCAATGACCATAGTAAATAGAAATATGCATGTCTGAAGAATGCTGCTGTTCCACAGCTGCTTGGCCCTAAAGCAATTCTTACCACCTTACAAATACTACTATCCAAAACAGCCTCTGAGGTGGGAAATCATGTCTTTTTTCCACAAATGTTAGAAATTATATAATAATTACAAATCACTTTAACTATTTCTACTGACTGTGATAAATAGTTAAGTATAATTGGCTGCTTGTCCAGGAAATACCTACATGTTTAGCTTGTGGAAATAATCTGAATTAGTTCATTTGGTTCCCATTGCAGGACAGAATAGCAAATTGACTCATTAGACATGTGATTAAATGTGTGTGTTTGGTTTTCAGGTGAGCAACAGGAACCAAATGAAATAATTTGAATTACTAATGTAAATTAAGTGTTACACTGTAGTGACACTGCTACAGTGAGTAAAGATTAATAAAATGTTTTTAAAACCAGAAGGAGAATAAGTTTTACAACTTAAGCTTTAGTTTAGCTTTAACAGGAAATAAGTTTTTAAAAAGAAAGGGAAATAAAACAGTGAATGATGCAGACCACCAAATGCAGAGATTTCTATGTGAAAATTGACACATCTATTTTATTTTGCTTACAGAAGAGTGATGGAAATGGCAGAGAAAAACATTAAGATGGTGGGGAATGAATGGTGAGTTGGATCGCAGCATTCCGGTTCTAAGACAAATGTTTTGTTCTATCTAGCATTAAACTGGAAGTACTCCTTTTTCTATATTTTTATATTTGAAGAGAATGTTTTGCTATTTCAAGAATTATTGAGAATCTTTGCCTTAGCTCTGACCCTGCAAAATAAGTCAGGGCACCTTGGATTCTCAAATCCTTCTATGTATGTCAAAACCCAGAATAGACCCATCTGTTCCAGTTTTCATCTGTTTAATTTCTTCTATTGCAGTTAACCCTTGTTGAAACTCTTATGGGGAAAAAACTGGCAAAATATACTTTGAGTATGCCCAGGTTGTTCAATCTTGAATCTGGTTGTTAGAGCAATTATTTCACTAGACTGTGAGATATCTACCAGAGAAATATTTCTCATACCTTGCAATTGTGTGGCAAGGATGTTAAGCATGAAAATCTTACTACTGATTTCCAAATACATTTCTCTACTGAACTCTGAAGCAATTTTGATTAAGACAATGATGACTTGTTTGCACCCTGACACTGATGCTACCATTTAAATGGCAACTTTTAAATGGCATCATGTTATGACATGGCATGGCATTGCATTCATTCTATAATCAAGTATTTTCTATAAACCATCTTTATTACCAATACTTCCAATAATGTTTTCAAACTATAGAATTTCACCCATAAACAAGGAAAAACCCAACTATTTTTGCTGTTATGTAAAATTAATGGAATATGATTTCTTTAAAGCAGTTACTCATTTATTCTACTTTGCAGCAAATCACTTGGGAATGTTTACTGCTTTTAATTTGCCAGGGTTTTCTCTTCTACAAATCAAATTAGTAACTGAGTCTCTTGTTAGGAAGAATTGTATTGAAACTGGAGTTCATGGGCAGTTAGGCAGAGCTGCCCTAAGCCTTTGTTTCTTCTGGGGTCTGCTGCTTGCTAACAAGCTGCCATCATAGGACAAGACTGCCTAAGGCTTCTGATACGACACAAGAGAGAATTACTGGGGCTACAAAGCTCACTGAGCATCCAAACTCTGTGCTTTATGAGCTATATTTGCATCTCAGCCATGTAGTTTTATTCTTTTGACTGTTTCTTGTTATGCAGCTGTACTAAAATATCAGCAATGCTGAAATCTTCCTTTGATATGGACCATAAAGCACTCATCCTTGTCTTTCATACTTGTCATAATATGATTGTCAGGATTTCTGAAGAAAAACTTGGGTTTTTTCTCTCTCACAATGATCCTGTAAGCTTTTTTGTAATTCACTGTAAACAGTTGAGTAGCCCTCAAACTCTAAGGCTGACTTGTGTATAGAGCAGCTATAAGGTCTGACACCAGCTTTACAAGAGACCCCTTTTCTGATGGAGCATCCTGGTGGCGCTCTTTGGAGGGACAGGGTTATGGCACGTGTATGTTACATATGACACTGACCTGAGCATGGCATCAAAAGTGTTCTGACTACAACTACATCATTAAGAGAGGCCCCAAAGTGACCACTTCACTTTTGCAGAGTTTTTTCATATGAAACTTGCAATTGTGCTATGTAGTAAATCAGAATGACATGATACACTTTCCATTTCTTCCCTGTTCGCTAGTGCCCTGCTAATACTGCCCCAGACTTCAACTATTCATTCTAGGATTGTCTGTCAAAGAAGGAGGCTATTTTATCTGAACAGCTACAGGAACATCTTTTTCTTGCAGTCTTGGAGATCTGTACTACAAGGATATGCTGAAGACCTTTCTTCACCTGAAGCATTAGGAAATTTTCCCCAGGGTGAATAAATGCAACTGCAGAGATGCACTTCTTGAGATACAGCAAAAAACCTTTAACATGGCACAATCTGTTCCCTTTTATGGATTATTGAAAGTAATTTACAGATTACATGGTTAGGCAATTTCAGAGTGACTGCTTTAGTTTAGCATTTCATTTACAATGGCATTTTGTGTGGAGTACCATAGGTATGTTTGCCATTTCAGAGAAGAAATACTAGAGTCTAGTACAAATCTAATTTGCAGCAACTGCACAGACTCAGTACAACAGAGACATACCTTAGTAATGTGGGAAAATAGTTATTTCTTCTATTTATCTTGAAACCTTGTCACATGAAATTACAGAATACACCACATGGCAAAAGTCTAAATTAAAGCAAATTTTTAGCTTATATTTCTCCCCATAAAAGCAAGTTTTTGTCCTGAAGTTTGGGGAGAAAGGGGAGCTTTTGAGTCTTGTGTTACCTAGCAAGTTTTACAATATTCACTATTACTCTCTGAATGCAACTTTATTTCACTTTTACAGAGCTCTACAGTTCCTCTGGGGGCTATCCCTATGTCTGCTCTTTGGTGAAATTTGCTTTAAATGTCTCTTAGAATCATAGAATCACAGAATATGCTGAGTTGGACGGGCCCCATCAGGATCATTGAGTTCAACTCTTGGCCCTGAACAGGACACCCCAAGAATCACACCATGGACCTGAAAGCGTTGTCTTGATATCAGAATCTCCACCTTATGGAAGAAATTTCTTCCCTCCCTATTTAAATACCAGTTTCTTTTCATTCCTTATCTGAGGACTAGATTTCCCATGTTCCTTTTGAAGTTAAGGTTCCCAAAGTAATTCTGGGATGCATTTCAGTAGTAACTACAGTTCACTGCATATAAGTAAACAGGATCAGAAGTTTGATTGATCTATTTTTGGTTCAGAAGAAAACCTCACTTAGACTCTTTAATGTATATCGTATTCTAAATGGTCAATAAAACCATAAATGAAAGCATAAACTGAAGTGGATAAATGTCAGATGGTATATAATTTAAAGTACGTTTTTGATGTCATATATGACTGCTACTTCCAGCAACTATTTTCAGAACTTGCAAAAAGAGAGATAAGCACCTTGATTTAGTTCTGGGTCAAGGGCAGCATTTGGTTCAAAATACTGTTATCAAATGGTGATTCTGTGAAAGTCATCTATATCCTTACAGAAATATGAGAAAGATTATCAACTACTCATGGTTGCTTGCCTTCAATTAGCACTGGTATATAAAAATGTGAAGCTTGAAAAAAAAAAGGAAATGAAAAAGAGCAGCTGACAGGGTAAAATAGATCATGGAAAACAGATAAAGGCACCCCACTAGCCAATCAGAATAAAAATAACATTACAGCAAAAGCCCACCTGAAAGACCTCATCTCTGAAAACAAAGGGCCATTTATAATGAAAGAGGAGGATCTTACAGCAAAAATAAATCAGAGATGAGAAAGTTACAAATAAATCAGACTAGGAGAATCATTACCTTTCACAACATTAATATGAAACCATTAACAATGTAAAACAAAAAGAAAGATCTGAGGAATGTTTTAGTAAATAGTCCAAATCAATGAATACTTTTATAGACTCATCATAAGCATAGAATCTTTCCAATAGCTGACCAGTCCTATGACAAATATCTGTGATTTTAGGGCGAATGGATCTGTAGGTACAGAAAGGAATGCTGTGGGAAGAAAATCTGAGCATTTCAATACAGAGAAGCTAAGGGAAGTTTGTACACAGACCATTCTTTATAGGAGATAAGTCTAAGGAATTGTTTCAGTGAGACATGCTAATAAATCATTTTCAATAAGAGATCAATAAATTGAATAGTAATAAATCACACAGATCATGTGATATTTGCTCAATATTTCAATGTGAAATTGCCAGCATGTTAAGTAGATTACTTGTACTTTCAATCAGCTTTACTGCCAGAGGAAAGGAATCACTGCTGGAATTTTAACTTCCTAGAGGAATTTAGGTTATTTTGCAACAATGCACAAAGAAAATTGATAAAATCTGTTACACACATTTCAATTAGTAATTTTAAAAAAAGTCAAAAACCCTCTAGATATCCAACCAAGGATGAAGAGGCAAACCACTGAGTAGCTTCCATAGAAAAACATATAGGCAGCTATGTATTTTCCACTTTGAAAAAGGGATGACTTGGAGAGAATCTGATAGAGAGCACTATGAGCTTATAAAGGCTCTGAATTAAATGGAAAAAAAATATATTTACTTATTAATGCTGAAACACCTGAAGTATCTCATGCCCTTATATTATCAAGCAACAGATTTAAAGCAAGTGAAAGAAAATAGCAATTGTAAATCATTTGACTTTGTCATGGCATTTAGCAGTAACTGAAATGGGATAGGAAATTATTAAAAAAGTAATAAAAGAACATCCATCAAAAGCTAGTGTATATGACATGGGAGAAAAAATTATAATGAAATATAAATTATTGACTTTTGGAGGAAATAGTGAAGGACCATGCCTTTACTCTAGATACATGCTCAGTATGTTTTCCCTGTGCACCTGTGACTGTCCCTGTCCAAGGTGGGATTCAGCAGTAATGAACTGTTGCTCTGACAAGCAGGACCATCAGCAGCTGTATTGTTACTCTTCTAATGCTACAGCACTTAGGCTGAAGGGGATGATGCTTAGGCAGTCAAATCATGCTCAAATAAGCCAGGACAGCTAAGAGTTCAAATCATATATTTGCATTTGGATTTTGAAGGTGGAATGTGTTTGTCGATAACTGGAATAATTCAGTCAATATTTTTAATAAATCTAGTCATGCCTATATTTTTTATTATGTGGAACGTGGGTTTTTATTTTGTGGGGAAGAGAGGATTAGCTTTCTTTTTTTTTTTTAATGGGACACCTGGTATGCACATTGTTTAAATTTAGATGTTTACGTTCATTTTATCATGAACATTTTAAAATTAAAGCCCAGAGTAATGCAAACAATTTTGGCTAAATCTGAGGGAAAGATTATACAACATTCTGACAAGGTACAGGGTTCATGGCATAGTTACTCAATAGCATAATTCAGATATGAATTTGAACATGATAATCATTATATGTTTTGACATTTGCCAGCGCCATGCCTGACTGTTACTTACTTAGAAGGCTAGTTTTATGTAATTTTTATTCTCATAATATATTTCTTCTGACATTCCTTTGCCTTCAGTCTTGATGTTATACATTCAAGTATGATAATCATAGAACATTCAAACATTTTATAAAAGCACACTAAAATGTTATATGACAGTATGTAACTATCAAAATTTAAAGTAAGTGTTATTCATTCTTTCTTTAAAAATATTGTTCCTGACAGTTATATGTAACAGCCTAGATGGCCCCTTCAGAAATACATTCTCAAGAAAATAAATGGGACTGGAAAGAAATATTTTTTACGATGTGCTGTCACTACATCTGCTCTATACATCTACAGTTAAAGTCCCAGCCAATACTTCTAATACTTATCTGTGTCCGTTCCTTTAAAGGGGAAAGAAATATTTTTTTGTTTGGGTGAGAAAGCTGCAGAACTTCTCTTTATACTGCTGAAGTTTTTCATAGTGGCAGATACACTTTCAAGCAGTTTTCAAAACATACAATAGGTTATAAAACCCTCTTTTTTTGTGTGTGGCATTTTGTCTGAATGCCATGATACCACACTGAATATCACACACCTTCTAAAATGTTGCAATGCAGATGTATTACCTCTGCAACAGAGACTGCTGCCCTTTAAGAAAACACTTTTCCTTTGATAATATTTTGAGATATGTCCTGCTGCTGTTCCTTTCAGAGTGCTGCTTTATCTTACTTTCTCGATGCCCTCCTGTAGAGGCAGGCTTCCTTCCCATCAAATCATGCAGTGTGGAGCACATCAGGCTCTGCAGAGGTCCTTAAATATTTGGTTGAAGGTCAGTCCTGCCATCCAGAAGAGAACAAAAACAGTTTTATTCTTTGCTACACTTGAAGAAACTTGGAATGATAATAAAAAAAGAACACAGGAATCACTTTCCCAGTATGATGGTGCTAATTTGTAACCCTGCACCTCTATAACTTGTGCAAGTGGAGGCTTGCCAACAGTAACAGCTGGATGCTCAGGTGTGCATATTTCACTTATTTTACAAAGCAGTAGAAAGCAAAGATGCAGGGGCTGGGGTTTTTCTGCTGCTGACACTGCCTTTGAATTATGGACAGTGGTTTGGGGAGAAGCCTTGATCCCCTTGAACAAAGGCAAAACTCCTGCTGTTACCACTTCATCTGGGAAAATTAATGTGGAGTATTTGGGAACAAATTAGGGAAACCTAGAGTCTCAGAGAAGCAAAGCCTTTCCTGCACTTTGGTTCTCTTTATGCCAAAAGCCTGAGCATGGATAGAAAGCACTGCTTTAGGCAGATTATTTGGAATTCCAGAAGGAAACAGAGCAGGACTTCAGTGCCATTATTTACCTGGAAATAACATTCATACATATGCACACAGCAGATATGTCATTTACTTGGAAACACCTTTTAGGAAGCTTTCTAGGAAAATTTGACAAAACTATGGTATAAAAGTGTAATAGTTTGAAACAACTACAGTGTTTGAAAGAAAGCACTTTGCTTTCACACAGGGAATTTTCTCTCCAAGAAACAATTCTAAACTAGCAACATTAGGGAAATATATGGCACATGATAATTCACTGCACCTACAATAATTGGAATTCAAGAAGTCTAGTCCCCAAAAGCACAAGAAGCCTCTCTTTTATAACCTATAAAAAGCTAGGAAACTTTGGATTATTAGAGTAAGAGTGAAGATTTTTTGTAGTATCATCAGAGTCATTGAATGACCTGGGTTAGGAGAGATCTTAAAGATCATCTAGTTCCAACTCCCCTGCCATAGGCAGGGACATCTTTCACCTCAATTTCAGAGATTTCTAAAGTATATTTATTGTATATTTTGCCTCACAAACTGAGCACTGGGTCTTTATTTTATATACAAGAATGTTACCTTTACTGAGAATATATATTACCTATACCGAGAATGGGTATTAATAATCAAAAAGTGATGGTAGAAATAATTTAAAAGAGTACTTTCTAAACATTGTTTTTTTCTGTAAAAAATATAAAAACCATAGAATATGCATTGCCAAAGTATTGAAAATTGTTTCTTGACCACAATGGGAAGGCTTTATATAATTCCTGCTTTTAAGTTGATTTTGCAAGTCACTCTTCTCAAATAATCTATAAAACTCTTCATTGCATGTCACCACAACACTGTTTCACTTACATTCTGTGCTTGTCTTTGCTTTGTGTACATTATCCTTCCAGGTTTTTTCTGCCTTCTTTTAATTATCTTTGTCCCTACAAGCAATACATTTTTCATTTTCTTCAAATGATAAAGTGATTTTTAGTGATTTGTTAGGTTCATAAGTCACTGTTACCATAGCACCTGAGACCTTCTTTATGATCTTAAGGATCTTACACAGATGAAGACCAACATGACAATAAGGTGGTGAGAAGTTCTTATTTTCTGCGTGGAAAACAGAGAAGCCATTCTGCTAAAGCATAAAATAAAGAAGCACTGGACTGGCTTTTCCAGTTATAAAACTCCCTTTCTGTCATGAGTTTTGCAGTGATACAGAATCACTGAGGTTGGAAAAAACCTCTAAGATCATTGAGTTCAACCTTTAACTTAGCATTACTTAACCTAAACATATATTTTCACTTCTGCATCAAGGTGCATAGATTGAGCTTGTGCTGTCTAAGCAAGCAGAAGTATTATTAGAAGCTTATTACATGTAAAAATACATTTTAATTCAGTTTATGTTAGTTTCTACTTCAATCTCAATTATATATGCATCACTTTTATTAATTCAATAAGTATTCTTTGCTTGTAATTTTATTGTTAATGAAAGACAATTTAAATGCATTTAGAAATTTACTGTTGCTGTATTTTCTGTGAATTATCAAGTGAATGTTATGTACATCAATCATTGTTTTAGTGTTGAAAAAAGTTTCAATTACAAGAATAATTCACATTTTAATAACACTAAATGGTGTTTCACTATGTAAGAGTCCATTGTCAAGATACATCATATTCAGATTTCCTTTCATTTCATAACAGAGCCAATGAAGAGAAAAAAAAAAGAAATATAACTTTAGTACCTTCATATTTTCAATTCTGTTAAACATCACACTGGGTATGGTTCACATTTATCACTTTGAGTATGCAGCAGTTATGGGCTGCTTTTGTGTATGTAATTTCTTTCATTAATTTTCCCACAAATCAAATAATATGAGAAGAAAAAGGGGAAATAAAGATAATAGTTTAATAAATATATTAAAGACAAATCAAAAGCCATGTCACGAATCATTGGTATATTATTCCTTTACTCTGTCTTTCATCTGGAGAGTGAGAAATCAGAAACTTTCATGTAACTTTGCTTTTTTTCTCAAAATAAATCCAGCAATGGTTTAAATGGTTTCCAGCCTTGTTTTCATATGCTTCCTTGCTGAATTACATAAGAAATAAGAATTAATGTGTTGGTATTGGGGGTTTGTTACTTTTTTTTTGTGAAGAGGTGCATGTATTTCAAAAGAACATGCAGTCACAAAAACATTCACTAAACTCATATCCTATCTTTAAGAAGCAGTCATCCTTCCTTTGACAACTAAAATATTAATTTGCCTTTGTGAATGCTTTTTTTTTTTTGCCTCCTGTGCTTTCCAAGCTGCCTCTGACCCGGTTCCCTTTTTCTTTCAAAATACCGTGTCTTTTTAAGGACATAAATCCTTACAAATCTTACAAAAATATATTATTAAATCTTCCAAAATAATGCAGGCTTTGTCATCTGAATGAGGAAGTGCTGTTCTGGAGCCTAGGCACCACAGAGGTGGGAGCAGAGGAAAGTGAAAAACTGTTCCATGAAATGCTGGTGTATGAACTTGAACCTTAGTGCTGGTGGCAAGTGGCCAGGAACAGCAGCTTTCTAGCCCCAGAAGCTGTGTTCCAAGTTTTAGTCTGACCAAGATGAATAACCCATCCCTTGGAGAGCCTGAGAGAAGCAGTTGTGTCATTCTCCCAGGAAAAATGTACACATAACCAGAGGTTTCCTCAGCAGTTTCCCTCTCCCTCTCTGCTCAGTGAAGTCAGCCTGCACAGTTCCTCCTGATTTACCTCCTCCTGTATTTGGGGATGTGGATTACCTTGTAAAACCCAACCCCATCTGGCAGTGATGAACTAACCCCAGTGAGACTCAAACTGTGAATTGCTCAGGTGCTGAATATCAGCATCTTCTCCACCTATGTGTTTATATTCCTCACAGGTGTGTAAAGATCTAATAACCATATCAGCAGCTATGCTTTGTGCAGCTAGGAAATATCTGGTGAGATTTAAACCTGGTTACAAAAATGAGCTTACCAGATGTCATGTTTCATACCTTTTTAAGTGTAGGTAGCTGAAGCCTGATTTCAGAAAGGAGGACAGTTGTACACCTCTGAGCAGCATTACCCAATATCTTTTGGCTTCAAACTGTGCCATGAAAATACTGGTACATGATAAATTAATTTCATCTTTGATTGCTGCATCGATCAGCATGAGAAGATATTAAATCACAATAGAAAAGACATTGTTATACAAGGATTATTCTCCTGGGATATCCTAAAACTGGAAGAGCAGTCAAGAGTTTCATATAGCTCAGGACAGTAATTATCTCATGACAAGTATGGTCCCTGGAGATCACTTTAGAGCTGTTTTAAAGGTATTGTAGAGAATAGTGTGTATATATGTTGTACTAGAAGATGACAGAGATGGCACTTTACAATCACAAAAATGAATTCTAGCTGGCTGTGAGCTACACACTGATTAATTTAAAGTGTTAACAGCCAATTGAATACTTCTTCAATTGAAGCATATTTATTACACAATGTAACAACCAGTTAATCACACTTTGAAGCTGTGGCATAAGAAAGAAGTTGGAAAGCAACCACCTTCTCTTTTTTCACTCATTTACTTAGCTCAATAAAAAGTACTTTCTTTTTGGTTTTGCCTCTTAAAACCACTTTGAAAATGCAAGTGAATTTTTTTCTTTTTTAAAAAATTACTAAGAAATACACCATTTTTGAGACAAGTGAAGAATTTTGCTAAAGAAGGATTGTTGAAGCTATGGTTTGAGTTCTGGGGAATGCCAATAACTGACCTAAAGTGAAATCAGTTTATAAGTCCTGCAGTAAGATATTCAACCACTTTGCCATATGTCTTACTCCTATCTTGCAATTCTCATTTGCTTACACAGTTCTAACACCAGCCTATTTTAATAACTGTTGAAAACTGCATATGGTTACTGTTTCTCGTCCTAATGTAAGGACAACAACTGAAGTATTTTTTCTTTAGCCTAAAAATTTCCCTTTCACTCAATATTCTTGATTTTTGTTTACATCAGAATTTATTGTGTCATAAATATAGCATTTGTGTTTGAGTGTGTGTGTATATGTGTAGGAATTTTTTTCTGAACTATCTGCTCTCCTTGAAAATGTGACCTCCATGAAGCATACAGAGAATTGAATATGCATAAATACTTGCATGAAATACTTATTGTGTGAAAAAAAATCTTTAAAAATTACTACTGCAGTTGAAAAATATGGCAAATTATTAAATCATAGTACAAAAGTATTGATAGATCAGTACTAAGCAGCTGTAAAAGTGAATTTTGTAAGTTGATGTTTTGAAAATGATTAATGTAAAATGCATCCCCATTTCCTGATTTAAGACAGGATATTCTTAGTTTTATCAAGAATCATATGAAGACAAGCTTAGTAAACACCTGTGGATGCAATATGCATTCTCCATGCATAATAAAGTCAGGGGATCAAAAAACTACAGTGCTGCAATATTGATCACTTTTTTGCCTAACATGGAAATAAAAAAAAAGGTCATATTTCCAATTCTTGTAAGGTCCCCTGGGACATATGCTGATCTTTAAATGGGACAGGAAAAAAAAGAAGGAATATGATTTTGAGGATATTATTTACAAATAATATTTATGAAGTGCCAGTGAATTTGTATTTTCTTCTTTTTCCTTTTCTGCAAGTAGTGTCACTAAGATAAAAGAATAGAAAAGACATTATATTGTTGCCAGTATTCTTGTCACATTTTTAATAAAGGACTAAAATATGTATTAATTTCTAAGGAGCAGAACAGAAATAGAGGAGCTTTCACGAAGGAAGAAATAAGAAATTCATGCCAAAAAAAAGGATAAAATTCATCCTTGGAAAAGGACCAGTGCATAGTCCACATCCCATTAAATTTTACTATAACAACTTCATTGAGTCTCATGTAATGTTGTGCCCAATATCTGCTCCCAGGATGGATTTCCCACAGGATAATGGAATTCAGAACAAAGGCCAAAGAAAGCATTAAGAGCTGTAATGTTTACAGGACATATATAAAATATTTTCTGCTGAGACATAAATAAAGTTTGAAGCACCAGTAGATGCAGCTGCAGGTTCAGGTTCCGAATGAACCAACAGTTGTTTTTTTCATGTCCTAAACTTGTCTGAAGAGGAGGCACTTGCTGTGCCCATGCTATTCTCCTAACACTTATTATTCCCTCTTTATTCCCTCTTCTTCAGTTCTTCAGTACAACACATCAGGCACTATAACCTAACCCCCTACAACACATCCCCTGTGTCTTTGCAAAATAAAGCCCTGCTTACAAAAGGCTAAAGATCACCTCCAACAGACAACTCAGGATCACCTGAATTTCAACTGCTACACAGTTTAACCTTTAGTTAAAAACAATCTGTGAGACGAGGGATTACTTCTTTTCCCCCCAAATCCCAAGGATAGTTTCTGAAGGCAAATTCCAGTGTTCTGGTGTAAGTAGAAAAAAAGAACCAGAAAATGCTAGTTTGAGGAAACAGAATGTTTTCTGTATTTTTTTTTAACAGAATTGAAGCTGTTTAAAAAGCAGCACAAAAAAAAAAAAAAAAAAAGGTTTTGTGTTAATAAATCTGATATGTTCCATATATTTTAATTCAAATTAATTTTTTTGTAGCTGAGTGGGATGAAACTTTTAAAAGCCTCCCAGTTTTACCAGTGGTGGTGTTTCATTTTACCACTATTTGTAATTATCTACTTTCACTAACATAACAAATGTCGTGCCTCCAGCAAAAAGCTAAAGGTTTATGAGAAAGAGAATGAAAAAGCACCTAAATGTTAGACTAGTCAGCAAGATTTTCAAGTTTGTTAAAATTAATACAAGCTATCATTAGAGTACTCTACAGTTCAGTGCTTCATAAATAGGAAAAACAAAGCAGTAATGTTTTTTGTAGCTTTCAGCTTGACTTTTATGGGGTTTCATCTTCCTCTAACAAATCAGGATGCAGAACAGCTCATAAAGCTTCCAGTATAGGCCAACAGTATAATAATTCACTGTGTGCTTCCAGAGCCACTTACAACTTGAATGCATCTGGACTGATTGAAAAAATATATCCTAATTACATAAAATACAACAGCCAAGAACAAAGCATTATCTCTCTCTGCTCTAGGGTGAAGGTGGATTGCTCTTCAATACTTTGCCTGCTTCATTGACTGACCCAGTCTCAGCAGAGCAAAATAAAAAAGTTTCTCCACTTCTGTCTGCTAAGTCCCAGGTACTGAAGAACAGTAGGGTTCCTTCCAGCTGGTGATTGATAGTTCTAAAATGAAATAAAACATCAAAGTCTAACTTAATAATTTATGCAGCAAGAAGCTTGGCAAATTGGTTCAGACTGAGTACTGAGGCTGCTTCAGAAAATGACATTGTGGGAGAATCAGTGCCAACTACTTCAGATTTTGAAAGTTTGTTCAAAATGAATGAGTGCATTACTCACTATATGATTTGATCAGGATGGAAGGTAATTCCCACAATGTTTTAAGTCATTCACAACCTTGATCACTTGCAGTGAAGCTTTCTGGGCGTGCCAAGAAATCAAAAGGCTTGGGAATACCAAAGAGGGTGAAAGAATTCTTAGGCAATGCACTGAGTTACTTAAATATTATTTAAAAAACGTTTGAAATTCTGAATTATTCACTTGTTCAGAGAATCATAGAATATTTCTTAATAAAGGTTCTATGCAGGAAAGCATGCACCTCTTACTCAGATACCTATAGTACAATCATATCTTATTACAGTAATAAATACTTGACTGACCTTTCTCTTAAAAATATGTGAAAAAGTCATGGAAAATTAAGCAAAAATTAATATCTGGCTACAATCCCAGTGGCAAACCTAAACTATGTCTTTGTATATAAACAATCATCAAGACCTATTAAAATTCACTGATCCAACTAGGGGCTGTTGAAAAGAGAAGGAAAGTATTTGACCTACATATATCTGAAGATATTTTAGGTTCTTCAGTGAAGCAAGGGTTTGACAAAAACTATATATATGCAGAAAAACCAAAAGCATAATTGTAAAAATGGACATAATAGTTTTAACATCCACATAATCTTTGCAATACTTACTGTATTATATTATATTTGTAATATTTGTAGTGTTCAGATTCCAGGACTTCTTTTTTTTTGAATGAAAGGTGCCAGATTCTAAAACAAAGCAAGAGAGATGGTTTTGGTTTTTTCTGAATTGCCAGAAGTAGCTAGAAAAATGAGTCTCATCACCTTTTTTATACATAAAATGAAATATTTAGATGGAAAAAAACCATCAGATCAATCCAAAATTAAATTTTTCAGTGGCAATCTGAGAACTCCCATACAAGTCAGCAGCACTTCTCTGCTCTGGCACTGCAACACCAGATCATTACTTTTACCATATTGAAAACCACCTTTTCAAAAAAGTATAAATGAAAATAAATATTCTTTCTTTTCTTTTGGGTATGAAACGTATGTTAGAGAAGCTGCAAACATGAATTGAAAATTCAGCTTGCCTTTTTCCAGCATTTTACAAAGTTGCAACAGGAAGAGTAGGATCTAATCTTTCTCCTTTTGGAGACAAAAAAATAGTTATCATTACACAGATCTTTTCCAAGTGGGATTTTTTTCTCCTTTTCCATTACTTGAAGAGGAATTTTTCCACATCCTTTTGCATGTATTTTTATCCCTGCAAATATTCAGAGCCATCTGGAAACAGAATCAATCTCAGAAGAACAGAAGCATCAAACAGAGTAACCAAAGTCCAGGTAAATGTTCCTTACTGGTAAATGTTTCACCCTGAGTCAGTGACTCAAACTTTGTGCCACCTTCTGCTCAGCTGTGTGTTATGATGTAACCATTCATCAAGAAGGAAATCCATAAATTCATGAAATATCTACAAAACAGAATTTTAATAACAGATTATAAGAGCTGTGAGAGATTCTGCCAGCATATTCCTGTAAATATTTATAGTTCTCTGACAACAAGTATAACTGAGATTCAAGGATGCAACCTGTAAGAAAAAGTCCTGTCTCCCTGGCTGAGGATGATGGTAGGGCCAGTGAGTTTAACTTGATACTCAATTAGGATTTATTAGTACAGAATTCTTTCCTCTCTAGCCTGTAGAACAAAGATAAGTGGCAGAAAGAAATCTATGAGGCACAAAGTTTAACAGTGCAACCAAAGAAAAAAAAAAAAAAGAAGAATAAAGTGTGCTATTTCCACTGCAATGAAGTCCATTTGGCTGCAGCTTTAGAAGCAAGCTATTTTAGGCTCTCTAGTGATGCAAGGATTGAGCAGACAGTGAAATATATATTAAAAAACTGAAAGCAAATACGTGTAAAAATGCCTGTAATATTTTATTCATCTATATGCTTTAATCCTGGTGAAGATTATAGAAAGGATTTACAATTTAAAATTTAATATCACATTGCCTTATAAAATCCCTTATTTTCACCTTGGTTTATATAAGTAATTCTAAAAAACCTCACAACAGCAATCACTCCCAAGTCTTCTGACTTTATGTCAAAATAAAACTGGAAGCTTCTGCTTGACCTCAAACTGTCTCATCGATGGTTTCTCAGGGTGTGCTCTCTGCCCTGCTGCTCCCTGCTGACAGCCTGCCAGGGGGCTGCTGCCATCCCAGTCCCACCTGAGCCACGAGTGTCCATCTCCTCCACAAGCACAGCAAGGAGAAAACCTCATCTAGGCACCAACTCTGGACCTGCTCCTTTGGCCACTGCCTGGTCACAGTCCCTGAAAAGCTACTCTTGTTTTGACAGGGTGCTGGAATTGGTATGAAAACATGCCCTGGTTATGGTTTGAAGGTTAAAGAACCTGGAGCATTTCTTGCAGCACAGAAATTTCAAGTACCTCATGAAGGGAAGGCAATAGCTGACAGTGGAGTGCCATCTTCTCAAGCTGTCAGGCACTGCCTTTATTCACAAATCTGTGAATCTCTAAGAATGCTACAGGCAAAAAATCCTTCCCCTGTGGTGCATCTCCAGCATCTTCTCCTCAGGAGTTTTAAAACCCAGGCCTTACAGTCTTTCATCATTTATTTTGAACAGCAGTGCATGCAGGGAGAATTCAGTTTGCCTACCTTGTCACTGTCCAATAAATTCACAGAAAAAACATCATAGAGCCCAAAGTCCCCAAACAACAAAGTGTTGCAATCTGACTTTCTTTCATATGGGAAGATGTGGTTGTCTGGGAATAAAGACCTCATATCCCCAGTGGTGATCAGTGCCACAATTTTTGTGTCAGTTTTACTGAATTTGAATATAAATTTGAATATAAACTTAGTGCAAAATTCTGCCTCAACTTCGTCTGACATCAATACAGCTTTAATGAATCTGACCCTCTAATTCTCAGCTCCCAAAGTCACCAGTCTGGTGCAATGAACTGACACATTGTTTAGCATACATTTTTTAAATCTCATTTAATTTTATAGTAGATTTTTTGTCTTAAAACCTTACACTTTTATTGAGCAATTACGCTGCGTTCTCAGTCAGGGGGAAGAAATGCTCATAAAATAGAAATAAGCTACGCAGTAATTTCCAGACAGAAGTTGCATTTTTATTTCCTCCATCATAACAGGAACAAGTATTTGCTTTGTAAAATAAGATGCACAGTCTTCTAAAGAGCTGAAAATGACAATTGATTTGTTTAATTTCTTTTTTTCTTGAGTGAGATGAAGGTTAGAGTTCTTGGAATAAAAAATGCTTCTGGCCTTATCAGATCAGTCAAATAAAGTGAACAATAGTTGTTGGATTTTTTTCTATGATCATTTTGCTGACTGATGACTGTTTTCAATGCATCACATGCTGAATTTTTTTTCCAGAAAGCACGTTTGTTTTAACACAAACAAAATTTTAAAGGTAATATTGTTGCTGCCATCAAACTATTGAAATTCTGTATCCATTGTAAACAGCTCTGATTTTAAAGCAAGATGACTGGAGACCTCTTTGCGATGGTTCAATGACTACCAGTGAATTTTTGGATGAGGTTTAAAAGCATAAAATATTATGTGCAGTACCTGAGTGTGCCTTCAGTTATAATAGTTACAAAATTAGGTTTTAACAAATGTGAATTTGAAGGAGATTGCTAGATTGTTATTTGTAAGATAGCATCGATGTTTTTATTTCACCTCCATTCTTATTAAGTTGCTCTGGTAGCTTGTAAAGTATGTTTCTATCCACTATGGATAGGGAAGGAAAAATGTACACTTTAAATAACCACACAAAACTGCCTAAAATATCAACTCCCCCCACCAATATATATTTCATTTGAAGAAAATATTAAACAACAAAACCTCTGCTAATCTATGGAGACATTCTTTCTTTTTTCACTGTTAACTAAATTTCCCTGAACAAGTAAAACAATTTAACAATACATCTTCTAGAAGACATTAACAACCCTGTTAAAATATGTCTATATCCATTTCTGTGTTATGGTTACCTACCCACTTAAGTTACACGTTCAATGAATGCAAATACCTTAAAAATAATTTGTGAAGAGAAAAACACTCACGCCACAGTAGTGACAAGCTGTTGTAAGATGCAACAACTAACAGCTTTATGAACATACATACAGTTCTGGTGTCCCCAACAGAAGAAGGGCATGGAACAGTTGGAGCAAGTCCAGGAGAGGCAGTGAAGTTGGCAAGAGGATTAAAGCAGCTTTGCTATGAAGATGGGCTGAGAGAGTTGGGTCTGTTCAGCCTGCAGAAAAGAAGGTTTAGTGGAGACTTCTGAAGGAAGCCAGAGAGAGACTTTTCACAACTGTACTGGTGGGACAAGAAGGAATGAGTTCAAACTGAAAGACAGAAAACTTAGGTCAGATATACAGAAGAAATTCTTTACTGTGAGGGTGCTGAAATGCTCAACAGGTTGCCCAGGGAGCTTGTGGTGATACCAATATCAGCCAGGTAGAATATTTCTAACACAGTTTTGAGTCTTATAAAGCAGGTGTTCCTTATTACAGCATGCTGCCCACTTGGGGGATTCTTCCTCCATTCAAGTGTGACAAGTGTTGGGACAGAGATTTTATCATACATGCTGATTACATGTATGTACCACCCCATTCCTTGACTTTATTTGACACAGTCACACCCTTATGACAGAAGTCTGACTTGTAAGCCAGAAGTCCTTCCCTACATGGTTCTTTGGGGGTCTGTGTTCAATGTCAGGTGCTCTGTTTAGGTGGCTGTTCCTTGACCCCTCCCTCTGAGTGATTGCAATATCATTGTTCTGCATTACTTCTTCTTTGTCAGCCTTGCAGAGCTGAGCTGGTATTCTGCTTGCATTTTGTATAATTTCTGTTTGCATAATTTATTTATTTCTCCAAAGCTGTGCTGTTCTGTTCTACTGTCCTTGATAAGAGTAAATGTTGCTCTGTTCTACTATCCTTACCAAGTGAGTAAACACTGTTGTGTTCTGCTGTCTTTATCAGTGGATGCTCCATCCCTGGAAGTGTTCAAGGCCAGGTTGGATGGGGCTCTGAGCAACCTGGTATAATAGGAAGTGTCCCTACCCATGGCAACAAGGTTGTAACTTGGTGATGTTCAAGGTCCTTTCCAACATGAACTGTTCTATGACTTTATACTAAAAATTGTTTGAGGCCTGAATGCAGCAGAGATATGCTTTGGCATCTAGAAGAATCAATGGCACCAAAAGCATAAAAATAATAGTATATCAAGCTCTCTAATAATTTTTATGTACCTGTTATCTAAATTAATTATTATTTCAATAATTTAACTTTCTATGGGATTATAATCATAGTCTTTTCTAAAGAAAGAATCCTACTGAAAAGCAAGGCCACATGCAGCTGCTGCACCACTTGAAAGACATTCCATTACATGAATTCTTCTGAGGCATGAGTGGAAGTTGCAAAAAGGTGCTTTTATTCATTGTTATACTCTAGTTTAGAGCTGATTGAAAATTTTCTGACTACCTAAACAGTTTATAACAACAGATATTGATTTTAATAAATCAAATAATATCAGCAAAATCTATTGACCTTGCTGACATATAAGAAAAAAGTTGTCAATAAGTTTCTTTGAAATATACAATGTCAATAATTATAATTCTTATTATATTATAATAAAAATGAATGTTACATTAAATAATGAAATAAAAATATTTTATTATGTCATACTAAATAGGAGTGCAATGTAATTGCAGCACTGTTATTGTTTGAAGTGTTCCAGTAACTTCAAAACTAAGCACTTAAATCTCAAGAACAGGTTTTTTCCCAGTATATACTAAATATCTGTCCGTGGGTGATGCCAAGCCAGGACAATATCCTGCACTAATAATTTTCTAAGGATCATTTTGAATATCTTTCCAAAAATATTTTGGCTGCATATTCCAACTCAGGGAAAAAAAAATAAAAATAATCACTATGCTTATTTCTGATGAAATAAACATTCCAAATTTTGACCAGTCTCAACTGGACTCATGCTCCATGCTTCACCCCTTTTACAGTGCACTGTATTGCACTGTGTGGGAAACTGAAGAGTTATAGCACTGAACTCCAATGACTCTTAGATCAATAAAGCACTGTGACATGCTGTAATCCCAGGTGAAAGGAAAATTGAGCTGGCAATTGACATCTCGGATCTGCCAGTTCCTTACATTCACAGAGACATTATTATTTAGCCTGGTTGAAAGCAATATTCTAATATAATCAAAGGTCAGGGTTGAGTAATAAATCTGAAGC
Source organism: Oenanthe melanoleuca (assembly GCF_029582105.1). Lineage (NCBI taxonomy): Eukaryota > Metazoa > Chordata > Aves > Passeriformes > Muscicapidae > Oenanthe > Oenanthe melanoleuca. The sequence goes on along the minus strand of NC_079337.1, from coordinate 34,319,025 downwards.
TAGAGTCAGTTTATCATAATACTGTCATGTAAAAGTCACAATGTGTAAGTAAAGGTCAATTCTGGCAAGTCGTATTCAAGTGTTTTTCCTGTGGAGTATGGTAAAAAGATCCTCTTCTGTGTTATATGATAAGTAAATACTGAAAGGTATAACAGTCACTAAATAACATATTAAAATTATTTAATTTTAATCCTGCTGTGTATTAGATTTTCAGATTGCACCATGATTCCAGTCTATCCTTTTAGTTTTTCACAAGTTCACCTTTACCATACATTCTCCTCAAATGATAACCAGAAAGAATATTAGCTCATTCTTCAGGTATTTGTGTGGATTTCCAAGGTTTCCCTGCTTTTTTTGTTTCACTGAAGGTATTGAGGGATTGTCATATTATTTAGGAAGAGCTTGACTTAGGAAGCAGGCTAAAGACATATTATGTGCCTTGCTGTGATTCTTTTTGAAAACTTTTAAGTTGATGTAAAGGTACTGTTGTGCTTTCCTGTCAGCAAAGTCTAATGGTCCAAAAGCTCTAGACCATTAGTCTAGCAGCTGAAAATGTGAAAGCATTCAAATAATGTTTCTCCTTAGGACTGCACATTTCAGCTGGAAACCTCTTCCATGAACCAAGAATTCCTATTCAAACATGGAATCTTGAGAAAATAACATCAATGTGGGACCTGTTTTACACTGTTTTATACTGAAAAACAGTGTGAGTGTTACTGTTTGAATATTACATCTTGATGAGAACTAAAAAAGATCACATAACTAGCAGTAAAACAATGTAGCCTCATGCTCTCTAATAGGGTGCAATTGAATCATTGTAGTGGTTAGGTCAAGAAGTAGGTGAGCAATTAGTGTGCAAACTACTAATATAAGCATGGATGGTTTAAAAGAAAAATTGAAGAAAGAAAAAAAAACTCCCTCATATGTCAATGTCCATTCTGGACTTCTTACCAATTATATTTTCTATCAGAAATCCACTGAACTTTTCCACTGCTGTAGATATTTGTATTATAATTGCCATTACCAAACCTTTTAGGAAGGTATGCCAAACATCATTACTGTTCACCGCTTTTTTCCTTCCCTCTTCCTATACCAGAGTGTTTAACATCAACAAGAATTCAATTTATGGAGGTTATGTCCACTCCAGTCTTTTATTTCAGGAGCAGAAGAAGTTGTGCAAAATTTATATTTTTTATGGCACATTTTGTTGCACAGAAGAAATTTCCAGAACTGTCTTTTCACTTCCATTAATCTAGTCATAGCAGCATTTTCTTCCTAATATAATCACATATAACTTTTACACTATTGGTAATTATTTAATTATTTAAATTGAGCTGCATACATCTACCAAGACTCCTAATTTTTTCATGCAACATCCATTAAAGGTACTCATAAAAACAAGCAATAGTAAATACCATCTGCTGTCTTTGCTTCCCTCCCTGTCTCAACATCAGGTATTTGTACACATGGATAAGCCTGAGCTTTTTTCTCCAGGCTGAACAGTCCCAGCTCTCTCAGCATTTCCTCATATGGACAGTGCTGCAAGTCCTTAATCATCTTCATGTGCTTTGCTAGACTGGCTTCAGTTTGTCCTAGGGAGGAGCTCAGACCTAGACAGAGCACTCCAGACATGTCTCACCAGTAGAGGGGAGAGGAATCATCTATGCTTCCAAAATTATTTTACCCATAAAAACTAGGAAAACCTTTTTCAAAAGAAATTTTCTTCTTTATATGTTTCCAATATCCTCATATTTGTGCATAACATACTGTTTTGCACTTCTTGCCAGTTTACACAAGACCCATTATTAAAGAACTATTACGTAGAATGATGCTAATTCCCCTTGGAATTTCTAGAACTAGCTAAGAATTTGGTCTGCATGTTTATAAAACCAAAATTTCTTGTCCCTGCAATTTGCTAGATGCTTTACCTCTCATATCATCTGTGTTTTACTTACTACATCCTGGTTTTGCAGAGGATGCTTTCCCTGTTCTTTTTCCTTACATACATGTGCTACTCTGAAATCTATTACATGAGCTAAATATTTGTCATACTGTTAGAATTACTTTTCAATCATTAAAATAGTCTCAGGGATGAATAGCAGTAAAAGAAAAAAGATTGACACAAGCTTTATAGCAAGTTGTTATAATCCCTATTTCAACCATAACTCTTGGATGAAACATGCTAAACATTTGCATTCCATAACCCACCATATTTGTATTCCTTTACAATTCCTGGTTTCCATATCATCCTTACAACTCCTAGTGACATAATCAGGAGTAATTTAGACATAGACATAGTGGGGAAAAATAAAACATTAATGGAGAAATAAAAGCCATCTGCCCCACTAATCAAAGAAAATACAAATATAAAGAAAATTATAGTTACACTTGATGCACTCTGGTGTGTTTTTGTTTTGTATTTCTTATGGTTAAACAAGAAACAGCTATTCAGACAGCTCTAAATATCCTGTGCAGTAATCTTAGAATTTATGGGTACCTGCTGGTTACAGTTACATAGTATTTTGAATATAATGGCTTAGCTTTAGCTTATTGCCATACTAACCACTGCAGGCTCCATTACCTTTCAAGTACCTATCATAAATGCTGCCATTAGCCATAGCCTTCCTTATGTGATACTGTTCCTAATTTTTCCAGATTTAATAATTATGTCACTGTTCTTCATAATTTCACCTGTCTTATCTGATGAAAAGGTGCCTTTGATTCTAACTAGATCAAGTTAATTTCGGTCTTGCTTTCATTCCACTTTCTTTTATAAATACATTGCCTTTGGTTTGTGTTTTGACAGAACTCAACTAGAATGCCAAATTCTACATTTCTTTGAAGGGCATTGAATCAGGTTAAATGTGGAAATACAAGCTTCCTAATTATATATGTTACCACTCTGCAGAACCATTAATCTTTTAAAAATAACACACTTGTGTTTCAGAAGGCACTGAATGGGTTGTTGGCTCTCAACAGAAAACATGAGCTGTAATGCAAATGCACAATCACTGTTGCAGGGGGAACTTTGGAATGATTTGGGCTTCAAGCTTTCTCATTTGTGAGCAAGACCCAGCTACAACTGCTGAAGAGCATGAAATTGAGCTGCCATTACTAACTCATTATATTTTATAGAGCTAGGAATCATTAGGAATCAAGGATGTGAGGAATGAAAAATGGAGAGTTTATTTGTATCAAATTCTTACTGCTATACCTCTCTTTCCAATTTAGTTTTATTCAAATTTGTCCAAAATTATTCAAGTATATTTTATTTCTATGAATTCTTCCTTGTATGTCAAAGGTAACTTTCATCCTATTCCTTTCTCACAATGATCCACCTCTAAGGTATTCCTTAAAATATAATTTATCCCTGATTCTTAACAAGCCTATTAAGACTGTTCACCTTTTCCAAATGTCCCTTGCCTTCAGAAATCAATGGCAAGCTTATGATGTTTGAGATTAACCCCTTAAAGGGTTGCTTTGGATGGCTACAGGTCTTCTAATAAAGGATTCTAATAAAGGTCTTCCATAAAGGATTTAGGATTTAGCAGTTTTCCTCCATCATTTTAGCTCCAGATAATCTTTAGTTAGCCACCTATGGGCACTATTACATGGGAAACTGAATTCCCTAAATTCAGCAAGGTGGTTCTAGAAGTGTTATTTTAAGTTACCTAAACCTGGATAAATATATAATAAAGAAAAAGATGTTAGTAAGTTAATAAATTACCACATAATGTAGACTTTGAGATACACTTCTTAATTGCAAAAAGGGATAAACTTGACCATATTGGGCACTAGTTAGTATTGGTGTAAGAAAGAGTAACTAAAGTGACTTGACTAATTAAAAAAAATTATTGGGAAATACACAACAGTAGAATTGGACTATAATTTAGTTTAGCATTCAAGGATGTTATCTTTAAGAACAGAAGAAAAGGAGGGATGAAATACCTCTGGTACGAAGGCAGTTTGAGAGAATTGGGGTTCTGCCTGGGGAAGAGACTTGGAGAGGGACTTTTGATATGGGCAAGAAGTAACAGGACAAGGAGGAATGACTTTGAACTGACAGAGGGCAGGTTTAGATTAGATATTAGGAAGAAATTTGCTATTGTGAGGTGGTGAGGTTATAGAACAACTTGCCCAGAGGAGTGTGTGCCCCATCCCTGGCAGTGTTCAAGGCCAGGTTGGATGGGGCTTTGAGCAGCCTGGTCTAGTGAAAGGTGTTCCTGCCCATGCTGGGGACATTGGAACAAGATGATTTTTAAGGCCCCTTCCAATCCAAACCTTTCTATGAAAATATGACTCTCACAGTAGCTTGGATAATAAATTATAGAGTGTCTTCATTGTAATTTTAAATAATCTTAATGCAAAAAGGTAAAAATAAATCCAGAACAGAATATCACACCAACAATTAGAAAGAGAATTAACTCTCTCCTGGATCAAGCCAGGATGCATGTGGTTTTGACACCAGTGCCCCTCACAACTGTAATATTTGTAATGTGGTGGGATATTTTCTTCTCATCCACAGATCACCTGGACAAGTGGCAGGTCTTTCTGAGGAGTGTGGAATCACCTACTGCCTTCACACTACTGACCCTGATATTAAGGCTTGGATAGTAATGCTCTGTATTTTTAAATTCAGAAGTCTAAGTGGAATTTTGTTGTACTAAGTTTAGTGCTCTGGGTCTCTAGTTCCACTAGCACTGCAAGATAAAACATCATTTTTAGAACTTTAAATTTGAGACTCATTTTAGGTGTTACCATTTAGTTCTATTTGTAGAAAAATCCTATGATTACCTATGAAGCCCAACATATTCACATATTTTTCCCTTCACACTGTAAACAATGTAGTGAATACAGCCTTACTTACAAGTAGGTTTTTCATTAAAACCTGTGAATGGGCATGGTAAGAGAGCAAAACAAGCCCCCAAAAATTACTTGACTATATTTAGGAAGTTCACAACACAAAGGAAAATAATTTCCAAACTGACCCTGAAAATACAAGCCAATTCTTAGTGCACCTATTTGACAAGTACTGCATGACTGCTCTGGCAGGCTCACAGAAAGCTTACAAATGAGGAGGAAGGTGGGACTGGAATGAAAGCTAATTAATTAGCATCTTTGGTATCTCAGATCCAAAGGACAGCACAGACTTGTAAACAGCATTACTACAGTATCCCTAGTGCAAAGCAAGTTGTGGAGGAATATGGGGCAACCTTGAAGATTCCTTCCACACTAACTTTGTTAAGGGAATAAGCAGATGACAGTACTCAAAAATCAAGTCAGTCTACTTTCTCTTAGGAATGCTCACTCCACTTACTAAACATTGAAATTCAGGAGCCAGGCATGTTAAAAACCAGGTTGCAGCATAGCATTTGCCCTAAGCCCTGCTCCAGGCACCTGTATTAGTAGCAGAATGACATCTAGCTTCATCCAGAGCAGCCACACTGTTCCACCTGAGCACAGGCTGACTTGTGGATCTCACCCCACTTTGAAAACCTGCTTCTGGAATCCCTTCAAGGTTTCACATTTTCTGCATGACATTGATCATTTGATGTTGGTGCAGGGACAGAATAAATACACAGTGGCAAGCTGGGGCTAGTTCCACCTCTGCCTGGCTTCTCCAAGCAGGAGTGCTTTTTGGCTCCTGCACAATTTTACCTTACAGCAGTGCAAGCACAATTTTGTATTCCAACAGCTTGGGCACAGGACAAAACTGGGAGTCAAATACAGCTCTGTACACACTTCACACTACTACCAGAATTTGATCTTATGCAGCTGACTTGATTTTTCCCACAATTCATTAGGTAAATTTGTTTTTGTTGTTGTAAGAACTCTCTCATTGTTTCCAATAATAAAAACGAAATATTTCTGGATATGAATAACTGACACTGAATGTGATCCAGGCCCTTTCAAGGCATAAAAATATTTTACAAATATACACTACTTAAGCACTTGTTGAGTGTAGCATACCCTCTAATGTAAATGTTAAAACTAAAGGCTTAATACCTGTCTTACAGCAAGTTATCAGAAAAGGTAGTAGAGCAACTACTGCTGAACTTTTGCTCTCAACATGTAAAAGATAAATTTTCACATTATTAAAACTAAGACCCATCAGTGTAACTGCTTCAGAGTGTCTATGTTGTGACCATAAATTTACTACTGTAGTTTATCTACAATGTTATACAGAAATAGAACATTAAATAGATATTGGGTGTTGTGTCCACTATGAATTTCTATACCTATAACAAATAATGTGTTATGCACACATATTGCCAGTGTCTATACAGTAGATACATGCTTATAGAGATAAATACTATGAATAAAAATGGTCTCATATCTACTTGAAAGCTCCTACTCTGTCCTAAAGACCTATTACATAGTGTCAAACTAGGTAGCAATGAGAAATGAGATAATAATGGTAAGATGAAAATGAAAAATAGCAAAAGTCAACACTGGAAATCCTTTTGGTGTTTTATCAATGCAACTACTGAAAGTGTGAATATTTTTTAAAAGACTGTACAGTATAAAAAAGTGTGAACAGAAAATAACTGAACATAATTTGGAAATCCTGTATAACATGTATACCTTATAGGCCTTATTTCTAGAACATTCTTGTGAGATTTTTCAAAGATGGCATTAAAATGCATTAAAAAATGACCTCCAGCATTCTTCACATTGTTACATATGCATAGGTCAATACATTCATAACAAGAGAAGTGGAAATTTGCTCGGATAAAGAGTGCCTGATGAATGACTGTAGTCTTCCACACAAAATCCAAGAAATGAGCTGCATATGAACAAGAAATAAATGAACAAGCTTACTGGCTTCATTATGGAGGATATAACTTTGGCTACACTGGAACAGCAAATGTCATCTAAAACAGATATTCAGTACCAGAAAACTCCAGTATTGAGATACTGCACTTGTTAAACATTGTTTACACCAGAACATAGATAACCTGCAGTCTCTACATGATGTCACAGAGAAGATTCACCAGCACTTCCAACCTTTGTGCAGCTGTAATCCCTAACATTAGGAAGGAAGACTTCTGAATCAGGACTTGGTTGAGTTCTCCAGCTGTTCAACTACAAAATTCCAAGCCTCAAGCACCAAATTGTCTCAAATTCCATCTTATAACACAGTTTAATTGCACTGCCTTCTGAGGAAGATTTTGATCTTGACATTTCTCACCAGAAGTCTGTGCATGATCCCAGTGTAATAACAGATCCCCAGCAGGCAGCACAGAGCTCCCCCCTTGGGGAGGTACTTGGGCATTCCCACCTAAACCTGAACTTTAACCCATTGAATTCCATCTTTTGTGGGCTTTCCACACCCCTGAACCAAATTGCTCTAAAATAAAACCACACTTATATATCTATATCTCTATCTCTATATATCTATATATCTATATATCTATATATCTATATATCTATATATCTATATATCTATATATCTATATATCTATATATCTATCTATATATCTCTATATTTATATATATCTATATATCTAATCTATATATCTATATCTATTTATCTATATTCACAGACACTGATCACTCAGTGTTGTTTCACTCTAATCTGCCCCAGGGAATCTATTAGTAAGGCTTCAATTACCCTTCAGGGGTGGACAATAACACAGGGAAACTCCTGTAGTTCTCCCCTCACCTTGGAGAACAGCACCTTCCAAATAAGTGGCCCTCAGGCAGGACACACCTGTAGGGAAAAAATGAGTCTAACAATAGATATCAGAAATACAATCAGACCTGATGAAATTAAAATATCTAATTTGCGTTATCGACCTCCTGAACCAATTTTCCCTTTAATAAGCACTAGAATTCTGATGGAGTTTTTATATAAATTATTCAAAGTACTTTGCTTAAAAATAGCATGTCTCTGAAAACTTCAGTTCTAATGTTTCAGGTGGGGTTTTAATGTTTTTGCTTGTCTTTTAAAAAACTAGCTTGCTCTATGGATCCTAACTAATAAACTGCTTTGATTTATCTGCCAAGGCTCTCTTTAGAATACAGTCCTCTACCCTTGGAGACCTAGTGTGAGAGCTGGAAATCAGTCTCTCATTATAAAGAAAAAGCAAGACAAAATTTCACAAAGGGAAAAAAAATTAGGAAACTGCAATGGGAGAAGTAAACAGAACCTGGTAGAAAAATTTGATATACTTACAACACAGTGCTTGGATCCAGAAAATTTAGACTTTTCTCTCAGAACCTATAGAAGCTGCATTAAAAAGGGAAAATTGGCAATATTTATAAATCACATATGGTATGAAATAAGATATATTACACACATCAAATTAATACATTACTATTTTACTATGGTGTTTGTTTTTAATTGAAGGTATTTTTAAACACTTACCCTTTTTTTGATTCTTAGCTTCTTTCATGTATAAAAAAGAAATGATCAGCTTTTAATAACACTTACCACTCTTATAAAGATGAGAAGAGAAAAATGTGAGAAGCAAAAATAAGCATATAAAATATCTTTACATTTTCTGTTTTTCATAAGACAAAAAATTAAGGGAGTAGAAAAATAAATTTATCAGGAAGTAGTAAAGACCTCACAATGTAGGTATGTAAATTTACATTTATTCTTAGAAGGAGCTTTTTGGTTTTTTTCAAAATAGAAGTAAAACTGGTTTGGTTTTTTTTTTTTTTAAAAATTGTCCCTTGCACATACTGTCCTATGAAACTGTGAAATAAATTCCAGAAAATGTTTTAAATAATCTTAATTTTGGAGATGTAGATGCTTATGAACATCCCTTGCATATTAAAAAAATATTGTGTTTCATAATAAAAGAATATTCCTATAGTGACAGTTCAAGTTGTTATGGTAACAGGGTCTGTAAAAAGGGTAAATGGGCTTATAAAATGTTTTGGTATTTTTCTTTGCAGAATTTTTTATATTCAGTTTTCCCATTAAAATTCTTTTGAGCTGATTCTGAGGTTAAAGAATGGAACAAAAGAACTATAAAGAGACAGAGTGCTTATTAGTGTTCTGAAACATAAACACCTATTTGGTTTACACTCTTTATATGTTAACACATGTAATATTTGTATACTCTGAAAGGGAGAAGAAGCTCGTTGAGACATCCTATCAGCCAGGTGCCCATTTCATTCCAATTTTAAAATTTGCCTGAAAAAAAAACAAAGGAAAAAGAAAAAAAAAAGCCAGTTGCAACCAGGCAGTTGAAATAGTGCTCTGACTCACAGCAGCTTTTAGGGCTCATCAGAATCAGCATCCTGGCTGAATCATGCTGATCTGCAAGCTGGGTGTGGTGCTGTGCACACACAGGAGACACTGTCTGGGACAGGGGGAGCTCCCATCTGCCCAGGGCAGTCACTCTGCCCCTGCCTGTGTTTGCCCACACCAGCCTGGGTGGATCCTCACCTGCAGGGCTGCCAGCAGCACCAGGAGGAACAGAGAGGGAAGTCCTGGACTTCTGGACCACCCAGGTGGGAGGTTCAGAGCAGTGTGAGTGCTGCCTTTTGTCACTGTCTCAACAGAGAGAGCCACAGCAAGACTAGACATTGATGCTTTTGATTCACTGACTGCTTTGTGGTCCTAACCTGATCTTCTGTGCTGCTGACCACTCCTTATTAATGCTGAAAATATAGTGCTCTGCCAAAAAGAACGACCATGTTCCTTACTTGGTTGATTCTCAGTAATAGTTCAATTGGCTTTTTGAGCTTCCCAGGAAATAATTTCCATCCTGAGAATCAATCTGCCAGATATCAAGTGGAAATAGATCATACTTATGATACTGAAGTAATAAAACTTCCTGTGACTGTCCAAAAATGCATGAGAAAAGAGAAATGATAGAAATACTCTGGTTTACACACAGCAGATTTTCAATAAATGGTCACATATTTTGACCTAAGATCATACTTTACTCTGACTAATATTATGATGCAACCTATATGGGGCACTTTCAGAACAGGGAATTTGATCAAAACATGGGAGAGCAAAAGATTATTTTGCTGAATATATGTATTATATTATTCTTCTATTAATAATATTCTGTTATTCTATTATTATATAGATATTTTTAAAAGCAATTTTCTAATTTAGTTTCTAATTTAAATGCTCCGGAGAAACAGAGAATCACTTCTAATTATTGGGCTACAGATTAGATCTAGGATATTTTCGTATAAGTAATTTACATTGGAAAAAACAGCCACTCCAGAAACCAGAGTTTTTGATCAAGAATCCTAAAACTGGGTGTGAACTGTATTTGCAAATCTGGAGAAAGCTTTATATTTATTCTGGCACCTCATCTGAAGTTAAAGAAATTACAGATTAAATGCATTCCTTATGAAAACCCAGAACATTATTTCCATGAGGTAACTTCACTTGGAACTAGAGAATACTGTGAGATGGCAGAGCTTCTCTGTAATTAGTGCAGTGTTTGATCTATACCAGACACCTCCACTGGCAGGACATTAGTAAACTAGCAAACCTCCCTTAATTTGGGGACTCTACCAGAATAACAGTCACCAAACATAATTTCTGGATGCACAAAGAGTGAATTCAGTAGACTCATGCACCCAGCATTGATGCAACCTACAGTTGCCAGTAGAAAGTACCCTGAATTCCATCACTTGACACACTAGTCATTTGAAACAACAACAAAAATAAGACCCTTATTTTTTAAAAAAAGGGTAGCCAATTTGTAGGAATAAAGGATACAAAAAATCTAACAGATTATTTCTTTCCCATTTCTAGTGTTCACAATTCTGTCCAGCTGCTATGTCAAGTGTTTAAAGAGTAAATTCTACTTAAACATTCAAAAGTAAAATATTTATTCTGTGTGTAAACTTCCTTTTATAGGAGAGCAGAAAGTTTCATTATATAATTTCAGCTATTGTGTGTTTGACTGTATGTGGCAAGAAATGCAGCTACTAATGAAACCTGTAAAAATGTTTCATAATTAATACTACAAATAATTTCTGTTTGTAAAGTGTGTGCAGTTAGAGGTGTTTGCAGAGACAGAGGCTTTAAAGACCTTTTATAGCTGTCTGTAAACAGAACAGTCTCAGAAAATAAGTGCCTGTTATTGCTGAATTAATTTTTGAAATGTGTAATGTTTTGAAAGGGGGAAAAGGAGATCACTAGATACTTTCCTTATGCATGGAAAAATAAGTACATTCAGTTATAGATCAGAATAGGCAGCAGTTATAGCTCTAACTTTTCTATGGTTTAATACACAAGTATTCCTCAAGATGGATTTGCTGTATACACAGAATTTAACAAAAAAGTTTCAGAGATTAAACAGTTTTCAACTGGCCCAGAAGGGCTTGGCTAAAGTCCTTACATAATTCTCTTCTTCAAGATGGTTGTATCAAGTGTTCCTTCACTGGAGTGAAGCTGCTCCAGGGCAGTGTTTCTAAGACCATTTGTCATAAACCAAGGCTCATTCGCCCCTGTGGAAAATATTTCAGTATCTTTTGGAGAGACTTAAAATCAGAAAGGTAAATTTTGGGAGTGTGGAGCTGTGGAACAGCATAAATTCTCCTGCATGATACAAAAACATCAAGTGTTTTGTCTAGGAAGAATTGTGGCAATATCCATTGGAATATTCATTCACTTCTACATAAGCAGAAACATGAAATTAACTGCAGGAGTTTTCTTGAACATATTCTTTTTTTATTGAACAAATTCAATAAAAATGCTACCAAAAAGTAGTCATATGGAACCAGATCAGAAAATACCAATTCAGATACTAACATTATTTTTCTATTAAGGAAAATAGTAAATTATACCTCTTTTTTTTATTCTGTTATTCATTACTTTCTGAAAATGTTCTTCATATTGTATATTTTACTCTCCCATGTGATTGGACATTGTAAAGTGTTCTGCAAACTTCATACTCCACTGATTAATGTTCAGTATATTTGCACCAAATCACAGTTATGATATAGCTCTCCTGATAAAACTATATATATGTGTAAATAAGGCAAAGACCCCATCTACATGAGAATCAAAGGCTTTCTATGTAAAGAAATTTGATTTAAGTAAGATTATATTCAATTTTCTTCAGCTCCTGAAATAATCTATGAACTAGTCTGCTATGTGCTATGCAGCTAAATATTCAGATTATTTAGGATCTCTATTATTCCTTTCCTGGTCTATTTTTATGTATACACAGAGTACTTTGTCTCAAAAGTGCAAATATATGCAGTGCTATTTTACTGTTCTGAAACCTCTGTTTATATATTCCAAGCTAGCTGGAACTTTTTCAAGGACCTTCATTATCTCAGACATTTTGAGAATATTTTGAAAGCTTGACTAAATTGCCTAACCACCAAATGCCTAGGGCAGCTAGGCAGTGTCTGAAGACTTAGTGAATTGAGTGACTCTTAAATTAGACATTTGCATGGTTATTTTTAATTAATCACCATATAAAATGTAATTAGCATGCACCACTTATCATTTGAATAGCAGCTGGCAAATTTTTTTTATTTTGTAAATTCTTCATAGAGCACAGAGTTCAGGAGAAAAGAGGGAATCCCAGAGGCTGATGTCAGGAATAATCAAGGGTGATTTAGCTGGCTGTTGTCCAGGATATAACATGCAGTTTATTTCACTCTTTGCTGGTCAGGGTGTTTTAACTTAGACATACAAAACTTGTCCACACTTGTCATATCTTCCCTTTGTTTTGGAACAGCAATTTTCTTGCTAAAAAATAACTGTAAGACTTGCAGAGAACCTAATTCTCGAGTGCTGTGGGGTTGGATGCTGACAGCAAAAGGCATCAGGTAGTGCAGGTGAAGGGCCCCTACTGCAAAGGAACAAACAAATTAACATTTGTTTGTGCTGGTATGAATGAAAATTCCTAATGCTGCTTTCAAGTGGATTGAAGAACACACAAGAAGAGCTGTAAGGCAGGGAGCATCCCTAGATGAACACTGGGAAGCCAATTTCTTCCTGTCTGGAGGCAGGCAGCCAGCCCTTAGCTAGGATTCTGAGGCACAGATCCTTCCTGACAAAGAAAGGAGATATCAAAAGCTTGTGCACACACCCAGCATCTCCCAAGACAGCAGCTCTCAGTGCCACGGTGCCCAGAGCTGGCAAGCACTTTCAGAATCACACAGCTGCACTTTCAAAGGCCACACAAAGAACATTATCTGTGTGTGCTTGAACAAGCCCATCCCCTACAGTCACAAGAGATTGGTTGAGCAGTCCTGCAGCACACTGATTGTCCGGGCTCATTAACATCTGTTCCTGATGACATGCCTCAAAAGGACACTCTGTATTTGCTCTGGAACTGCTAAGGTTTGGAATAATGCAAACTGATTCCTGAGAAACTGTGTTTCCATTCTAAGTACCTCTGTAGACATACAGATTAGACCACACCTTACATCTACAGCTCAGCCTTACACTCTGGCCAAGACAGAGTACTGCCACTGAATAAAGTGAAAAATGCCTTGGGGTTTTGCTTTCTTTCAGCTAAGTACACAAATCTGTTAAAGGTGTTGGGCACTAATTTTAAGCTGACCATGTTTCCAGAAGAGCAGCTAAACACAAATTTTAAAAAAAGCAGGATAAGCTGACAGCATCCCCTTGCAGTGAGGACCTTTTCCCCTGTGAGTCACACAGCAGCACAAGGACTGCATCCTTCATGCCATGCATCACCAGTGTGCTCTGCACTCAAGAGGCTGCTCCTGAAATTTCATCCCAATAGAAAGAATTTTATCTTTAGAAAGATTTGAAGAATCACCTAATTTGAGGATGAGTTAATTACTGCATTGCAATTGAACATATGCCAAATTCTAGAAATAAACTGAAAAAACTTTCTGAAACCCTTTTTAAACCCAACTCTCAGTCTATTCTTCACTGCACCCAAGCAATACAGGATTATTACTCTTTTGGATTTATACCACTCCTACCTAAGCTTTAGTAGCCTGATTTAAAATGAGACTTCAGCATCTGAAGCACAACTTAGACAGAAGACAGAGACTTAAGTCAGAATTTATAGTTCTTGAAGTCCCTGTTTATCTGCCTCAGCACACTTAGAACACTTAAAATTGTCATTGCTGCCTCTACTTCTTTTTCCCAATGGGTTCTCAGGAGCTGAAAGTTTTTTTCAGTGTATTTACACAAAAACTTAAGTCCTGACACTTCTGAGGAGACAGACCATATAATCCCTCTCCTAAACCTGATACCATAAAAAAAATTGGGTTTTTTCCCCTGCCCCTGTGATTCTTACCACTTGAAAATGTTTGTAGAATGCCTTCAGAATAAAGCCACCCATAAGGTCATACTACAGATCTCCTAATTCTTCTAAACATTGTATGGAAAAATATTATCAAGAACCTTCACGCAGCAACTTTATCATAAGAGCATCTACAAAGAGAACAAAAAAAGAATATATACAATGATGGTAAAAAAAGAACTTACCTGTGAAGGGAGGCTCAAGGTGCCAAGACTATTTATATACTTTCATGAAACATTAACTGGGTAAGATATGTAAAATACTAGACTTCTCACAGTAATCAGCTACAATTGATAGCACAGAATTGCAATTACTGGGTTGTTTGGTTCCCTCCCCCTTTCCCTGTCTATAATGTTTCTTTTTAAAGGAGAACTGTCAACAAAATGCTCTACACCAAAGTTCCAAAGTAGAGAAAATTAAAACTTTGAACCTACTCTGGTAGATAGGTCTGAAAAGTATGCTCTAGAGAGGGAATTACTATACTGTACATCTCTAAATTTAAAAACCTCACAGGTTTTGGTTTCCACTCAGGAGATCAATGACTTAAAAGCAAGGCACTAGCAGCATTTTGTAACAATATGTAATCCTCTTTTTTTTTTATTTTATTTAGCCCTAGTAGCTTAAAAGTTTGTTTTATTCACAACCATACAAATTAAAAATAAAATCTCTCCATAATAATACCTAATTAATCAAGTAGAATAAACCAGAGAGTCTGATCCTGAAAACTGCTTGCTCCTGATCACCCTTTCCCCAGGAGACTTTTTTCCCTATCGACACCCTTGAACATACCGTTTGTTTTAAGCTGCCTATATGCTTGTAAACAGCAAAGACTGCTGTAAATTGATCCACCTGACTTCATTCCTTATGGTGTGGATAGTCAGGATGAAGAGAAGGCCTGGCTAATTACAAAGAAGATGTGTTAATTAGGTAATTAACACATCACACTTCTCTGTACCAGGTAGAAAAGATGACAGGGGAATTGAGTGAAGTTATAGCAGAGATTGGTTTGTGCAGCAAGGGGAGCAGGGGCTGGCTTTGATGAGACACCACAGCTGTGTGTAATGCACTCTGTCAAAACCTAAATCTCTAAATTAGCTCGTTCATCTCTCTTCTTGAGAATGTGAGAAGTCAGAGTAACTTAGTCAGGAGTTTATCTCGGTTTCTACAAGCCTGGGTGAGTCTTTCCTGAACTGCAGAGCAGAAGACCTCACTGTGATCTAGGAGAAAGTTCTGCTTTAAATCCTCACAACTTACAGTGGGCAGGAATGTAGGAAGGAATAACCTAAAAGAAATTTGATTACTCATCCTCCAGAGAGATGAATGCTTTGCTGCTATCAAAGACCTCTGTCTTATGGGGGTTTTGCTTTTATGATGGTTTAATGAGGTCTTGTATCTCACATATTATGATATTTGTCTCCAAGTAGAAAATCAATTTGGACCAAACATACTTTTAAGAAATGTACCTGTTAAGTGATGATTAGTTTTGACCCATACTCTCCAAACTACCCATGACTTTTTGTGGCCTCAAGCTCACATTCCCTGTGCAAACCAAGGTACTGAAAAAATCTAACTAGCATAAAGTATGAGTTTAAATGAAATTAAAGCATTTGTTGAGCATGGGAGTTTTAATTTCTAGTCACTCTTTAGGCAAAGAAGACAACAATTTACAGAATTCTGTTGTGTACTTCAAAATATTTGTAATCTCCCAATGAATGAATATATTAATGCCATTTAACCTCTGAAATGTATAATGCTGTCTGTCACTCATACTGCTGTCTAGAGATGCAAAATCACTTTCAGGCAGGGAGGGTGAGGGGCTCAGCTGTCTTACAAGACATGTTCAGAAACACTGACATTTTCTGAAATAGGCAGGGGAAATAAAAGCTGCATATTAAAATCCCCCACTATAAAACAATAGTTCAAATTTTTGGTGATTATCCACTCTCTTCTTCCTAGTCTTCCAACTAAATGACTTGTGATTCAAAATGTTGGTTTTTTTCCTCTTACAGGAATTACTTTACTTATCAAAGTGACTATTTTGTCATATCTCTAAAAAAAAAAAAAAAAAAAATTCCATTATTGATAGGGTTGTCACTAAGCAAAAGCAAATTCAGGGAGTTTTTTCTTTCCCAGCCTTAGTCTTAATGTGTCTGTAATTTCTCAGTTTCTCTAACACAAGGCATTGAAATTCCCAGTTTGCCATAAAAAATTCTGTAAGCACTGAAAACACACATTTGGTTGCTGTTGCTCCATAAATTAGCAATGTCAAATTCAACTCACTCTGATGATACAACGTTGTCCAATCATTCTTTTATTAGAGTATTTTTCACTGCTAGGGTGTGATGGTAGAACAACCATGCTTGTCTGCAAACCACATAATCTCCTGCCTGTCAAACAATGTTCTACATTCTGAGCTTTACTTAAGCAATCAGAACTAGGGAAGAAATTGCGAGGTCTAAGCACATAATTAAAATGATTAAAATTTTTGAAATATACAAAAATTGCATTTATATGTGCAGTGCCATACTTCTCAAACTTTTGCAGCATATGTTTATACTTGGTCTCTTTTATGAGACTTAAAAATATTAAGTACATAAAGTGTATCAAAACCCATTTGGTTTCTTTTATGTAGAAGACTCTTGATGTGCATACTGAAGATATGCTGTAATTTATGCTGTAGTTTATTTCTTTAATTTTACCTCTAATGATTTTTTCCCCTATAATCTTCTTTCACTCAAGTTACTTTCTTAGTGTTTTCATAGTGCTGTCTCCATGTCATGCTCAGGACTCACAGTTTATCTTCTTCATTTCAGCAAAGTGGTTCCAGTGCCTCTCTAAAACTTAGCGTGGATTCATACAGAGCTCTTTTTCATATTTTAAATCTTTAAAGCTAAAGCTATTACATACTCAGTTTTGTATTCCACAATTCTAAGCAAGGTCACAGATCTAGACCTGTATAAAACTAAAAGAATGTTATTTCTGCTACTGGACAGATAAGGTTTAAATCTCTGGTCATGATTTAAAATATGTAAATCTATTTGCATCCTAACTCCCCTACACAAACATATTAAATGATGAACTGGGCAACATGAATAATTATCCTTCCGTGCTGGCCATGAAGAGTATCACTTTCACTTTGCTGTTTAAAATTTATGTCACCTTTCCTAGGTGTATGTCTAGTTTATTTCTAGTTTTCATGATCATACCTTTTCTAAGACAAAATCTATGGCTCATCTTCAAGACTGTCTAGCAGCTCCAGGAATAATTAAATCCATGGATTTTCACAGCTCTATTACTATCTGGATGCCTACTTAGTTAAAGAAACAGCAAGGTACTACCTACTGGTTTACTTTACAGTTTTTAGGTTTAACTAACTACATGATCCTGTTTGTTAGTTTGTCTTCATTATTGAAGATATGGATTACATACAGATTTGGAAGTAAAGTCTCCAGGACATGCCAAATAAATAACAGTTTGTTATGTACATTAGATAAATAATTGTCTTACATAAATTATGCCAAAAAATCCCAGCATTGTAATTGCATCATGATCTATTAATATTGCAAACATGCACTAATCTATCTTCAAGTATTCATACAACAAGATACAGTGTAGTAGTAGTTAATCCAAAAGATTATGAACATCAAATATTTCAACAGAAACCCAGCAAAAACACAACAGTAGAAAGCTGAAAGCAGGTGAGAAGCACCAGCAAAAAAAGACTGAGAAGGACAGAAGTCACATGAGAGCAGAAAGAAGTGGAAGCAATCAAGGAATAGCATTTTATAAAAGATTTTATAAAAGGTGACATGAAATGGGTCCAAGCTGGCATATCCAATGGACGTTCTTTTCTCTGTGTAAAGGTAATGTACCAAAATTTTTTGCTACATTTACTGATTAGTAGAGGCTCAAAATTCTTTCAAAGAATAGATGAGTTTTAAAAATGAGATACAGCCTTAATCATAGATTTTATGAAGTAGATGGGAGCAGTTGAATGCATTCCCAGCCTCAGAAGATACATTAACTTCATCAAATATAGGAAATATTATCTGAAATGGAAAAGTTTGCAAGAACAGAAACCAGGTGAATCAAGCTACAGAAAACTGGTCTGTGTTGTTCAGTGCTTTTAAGAATGGACTTTCAAAAGTATTTCACATTTCTTGAAGTAAGGTCATTTGTGTGACAGATGTTTATTCAGAAAAGGCAGAACCATATAATCTCACTGTATATATGTTGTATTTTTATTTTACATACAGTAAACAAAGAATGAAAGCAAGAAAATAATAACATTCTCATTTTGCAGGGAAAACCTCTGAAGAACAATCTAGGTGCAAACTCTCTAAATAATTACCCTTTATTAGACAAAGATTTTTCAAATATATGAATACTAAAGTATGTTCATGGTAATGGAGAGAGTTTTGGCACCTTGCTGTGGGAACTGTCCCAGTGCATTAATTAAGAACCTTGCTTCTACAAACAATCCTGTGTTTTGATTTGTTTTTCTAAATACACTTTAATTATAAGCTATTAGCTTCACTGACAACAATCAGAAGCTAAATAAAAAGATCTTGAAGTGCAGCTATGCAGGGACATTTTGTTACTGACACTTTGATAGCACTGTGTGTTACTTGCTGCAGGACATTTTAAAATAGAGACTAATAAACTGTAGTTCCTCTGATATTGTCTGTAATTAAAAAAAATACTTTGGAAGTGAAGTGATGGGGACAATCCTTTCACTGAATTCAGAGGTGGTTCTCTCCTGTGCTGTCTCTCACCACATACTGCTCTAAAACATGACAAAAACCTAGGAAACTATGGCTGAGCCATGAACATGCTGTGGAAGATGTTCCTTAAGCTGTGGTGCCAGAAAAGCTTTTGGCCTGCACCTCAAGTGTGTCTCTACCAGGCAAAACTGGTGATCCTGTGCAAAATCTTCCCTTCTGTGCTTCAGCCTCACCACCCCCAAGGTCTGCTTTTTGTCAGTCAGTGATGCTCATGTTTCTGCTCTCTCCAGCCTCACTGAACAGTGATGATCTAAAGGATTTCATTTGGGCTTATATAAAGGACAGTGCAGACAAAGAAAGTGAATGCCATGTCCTAGACTGTGAGAAGTTTGCTTAGCTTGTCTCACCTTGTTTGTGCACATTTTCTGCAATAAAAGGGCACTGGTTAGATACTGTGAAATAGTGAAAATAAGCTCTTGTTGATGCTCCTGTGGAAAAGCATATCATTTTATATGTATGTAAAATTTGGATTAATAAATGTCTTTAATGTGATGTGTAATTGCCAAACTAAGGACAGCAAAACCCCAAGTTAACTGCTGGTGTAATCTCTATTGACTTCTTAACAGGTAGATTATAGACACATTCCATTTCCATCCAGTCCAAAGCTATAATAGTGCACCAATCATCAGCTAACCTTTCAGTTCTGCCTGAGGACATGGGATTTACAGAAATGGGCAGAGGTCACTGTCTAATATCTTGTATATTAGGCAAGTGGTACATGAACTCAGATTAAACAAAATTTTTTAGCATACAAGCACTGTTCACTTAAATATGCATGCTCTTCTGTGGTAATTTCTATTGTTTTTCTCATGGTATTATTTATTTGTATCTAAAAGCCCCCAAACAAACAAAAGAAAATGAAAATTCAATAAGTATTGGAGGGTGATAAAGATATATGGAATAAAACTTTGAAAACCTTCAGGGAGATGGTAGCTCAAAATAATCATTCATAGCAAAATGATTACTGGAAATAAGTCACATAAACCAAACAATTGGAAAAAATAAAAATCAATATATAAACTATAATTTTTCTGTTGATTAATTACTGTTTCAGATACAATATTGAAGTAATCTTTTCTTGTCAAATAGAAAATATATGTGATGAATTCCAGGTTTGTAAAATTATAATCAGTATCTGCTTTTGATTGAATTCCTAAATCCTTTCAGGATCTCTGACAGTTATGTCACTGGCTGTTGCACAGCCACCTGTTTTTGTATGGAATGTTAGAAATTTATGAACTTTGATTTTTGATTTTTAGAGTTTTCATTCTTGTTTTGACTGCTCAAAGAGCTCCAAGCCTGAGATAAAAAAAAAACCAAAACCAAATATAGACAAGTCAAGCCATTCTTTCTTCCCTTTAGAGAGTGTATAAAACATATTTATCCCTTGGGAAGAGTATAAAAGCATATGTGAAGCTATAGAAAATCCCTGGTGATTAGATTTTTTTCTAGAAGTTTCCAACAGCATTTTGCAAACCTGTGGAGAATCATTCCTTCAGGACTTTTTGCTGTCCTAGTCAGTTAGGTTTAATTCTCCAAGGCTGTGCTAATTTTAATTTCTTCAACAGATACTGAAATGTAATTTTCCAGAGAATGTGGAAAGCTATTTGGAAGTATTAACAGCTAGGCAGTAAGTTATTCAGCTATTTCAGTATTAACAGATATGGATGTTTTAAAAAATTGTGCAGAATAGTTGTCATAATGTAAATATATTTGTATTTGGTGTTATAATGCTAATATATAAGAAGAAATTTTCACTCCATTTACAGAAGTTGTAGCAACAGTCTTTCAGTTTTGCCTCTCTTCTGGAACATTCTATTATCTGAAAAGAAATTAAATATCTGTATTAGAGAGCTGGCTGAATGAATACAGCTGAATTTAGAGTTCTTAACAGATTTTAGTTTTTGTGATTGTCATTTTCTCCTCAAGGTTGGCATGGCATCTGTGTGTTATTGAGCACAACACTAAGCACTTGATTAACACATGAGAGTTTTCAAAGCCATCTCTAAACTTTACCTTTCAAAATGAAGTTTTCCTGACTGGATTTCTGATCTAAGTGACCAGCCTTTCCAGGGAGACACATGAAGAAATTTTAGTGATAAAACAGCTGAACTACATGGAAGTGGAAATATGAGAGATGAGGGTGACCATAAAAATGATGATTTTTGGAGGATTCTTTGCCTTAATGTAATAATTTCTTACCAACAAAAAAGCATGAGGCAATAAAAGGCAATGCTGAGAATAAAATTAATCCAAAACCTTCTAGCAAGCTACACCATATCCTGTTATGCTAAATTTGCCTGTATTTTTTTAATGGCCTATATAATGTTAATAAAGAGAATGTCTTTATTTTAATGTTACACTGAAAAATGGAGTTTGAAATTATGTAAGTAGGTATTTGTTATTAGGAGGAGTTCTAAAGAATTTAAAGATTGTGCTGTGATCTATGAAGAGTTATAGACTAATATTTTATTCCATAATTCCTTCTCCACCTTCACAAATGGCTGTGAAGGATCTGATGATAAAATATATTTCACATGATGGTTTACTGAGGCTTAGAAATCAACAGAGACCCATGAATTTGTCATGTGAAAAGGAACAGCCAAGTATTTTTTACTCAATGGAATTCAAGTTTTAAACCCAAACTACAAGAAGCACTTAATTAAGCTACTGGCCTACTTTCCATTAACCCTCCATGAGAAGATAAGTGCAACTACCACTCCTCAGAAAGATCTCAGCTAAGAAAACCACATGCAGCATTTTCTTGGGGACAAAATATTTGGGCAAGAGATTGCATTGCCTTTCTGATATTTGGAAAAATTTACTAGAGTTTGGGTTTCAGCCTCCAAACATTTGCCTGCATGTCCAAATCTTTTAACACTGCAGTATTAAAAACCCCTTGAAATTCATTTTATATTATTATTATAGCAAATGACCCCATGCCAGGTCAGTACAAATTAGGAAAAGCTTGGCTGGTCTTGGCCTAGGAAAATATAAAGTATGTCAAATGGATGTCTCTCAAGTGTGTGATAAAAATGCATCTTTGGTCCCTGCAGCAGTATGGTGTCTGACCTAAGAGCATTAGAGAAGAGAGACCATATTGAATGCTTTCATTTTCCCATAAAACCCTGATCATGATAGTTCAGACATGCCAGATGGAAGAAGTAGTGATAAATGGTGTTGATGCCTCAGGAGAAATGAGCTACTAAAGTTATATTATGTTCAGTTGGGATTTTAAGCATGTAATATATTTAAAACTGTTATTCTCCTGCAAAATCATACTCCTAATACTTCAGTGCCGTATCATATATGGGAGAAAAACTTCCTGCCACCATTTAATGCTAAGAAAGGCAGATTTTCCACATTACAATGAAACACAGCACACATAATATTTTTTAATACATATAAATTGAAATGAATGACAAGTATAAGAAAATCCAAAAATGTTATTCCTCCTTAAGTCCTTATGTATAGCAATAGATATCTGAGAACAGTGAGATAAAGCAATTCTAAATGAGAGAAGATAACCTTACATTTCTAACAGATCCTTTGTTCCTTTTAAAAATTATCTAGGAATTCTGCACTAAACTCTGTCATTTGTTATAGTGGTACAAGGCTGGTTTTAATTCCCAGTTTTACCTGGATAGCACTTTAACTCCAACTAGAAGATGTTTTAAGAAATTTTACTTATCTAGACATAATTTATGTCTTCTCCAGAGGTAACTATGGAATTTTCTCTTCCAATGTCAGAGAATTTTAGAAGGAGAAGGTAGATATTCTGTAACCTAGAAGTCAGTCTGTTTCAACAAAACCTACAGACTCAGAAGGCTGCAGGTAATTTGCCAAAGGATCCCATTCTCTAGTTGTATTCCCAGAGTTTAGATCACTTTACTAGTGGTATTCATTCCTTTTTACTAAACTGCCTTCCACAAGCAGCATTCTCTCAGTCTTCCATCATAGAGAGCAGAAACACACAGAAAAGAGGTTAAAACCAGCAGAGTTGTTAACAGAGGTATTGTTTAGCTGTTTATTTAAGACTGATAGTCAGTAACACCTTTTCCTAAACATCACCGTTTCCTTTTGTTCACATCTGGAGCTCCCTTTTTTTTTTTTTTCACTTGTCTGGGTTAAGAATGTGCTGCAAAAGCACATGATTAATTTGTGTTTGGAGATGAGGCAGAGTGCTTACAGGGACACTGTTACATCCAAGTTAGTGAGGACCAGCCACACCTTTCTAGAAATTAGTGTTGTTGATGGAAAGGAGAAAACATATTTAGACAGCACATAATTGAAAATATCATGCATAGTCACTATTCATTCTAAATCAGGAAGAAATTAAAAAGTTTTATAACCAATATCTGTAAATCCTTGAAGAACAGAGGTGCAAAAAGAACTCTGATTTGCCATGTTTTTTGTGTACACTGCTCAAACTTTTTGTCCTTTGGCAACCTGAAATTTAATTTCCTTTCCCTCTTATTTAATTTTATTAATTAAAAGGCAGTCAAATTTAGAAGAAGAAATATTACAGAGGCATAGAAGAAATAAGACAGTGAAAAAGTCTATCACGTAAAGATTAATTTGTCCAATTTCAAAATGTATATTGCAATATTTTATAGCTGACAGGTGATCATGGGCAGATAGTCATTACAATTCATCATGGCAGGAAGTTGTTAAAATGACAATATGGGCAGGTATAAAATTATATGAAGAAGTTATAGAAGATAATTTTGAAACTCTAGCAAACTTGTCCTTTTAAAGTTTCAATCACCAAAAGAGCATGGTCCAAAATTTAATTCAAATTTTAAAAGACAGAACTGGAGTTAGAATTTCCTCTTGGGGGGTGAAAAATGATGCAGGAAAATTTCCATTATTATTTCCTGCTATTTATCAAAATGTATGCTTTGTTACACAGGAATTGTGTAAAAGTTTTCTGCTTTTTGTTTTGAATTTATTGGCTGCTGTTCCAAGAAAGAGAGAATGGGCTTTCCAACCCCAATTTATACTTTTGCAAATTTCTCTATCTCCACTTTTGCAACCTTATCATTTATCAGTAGGAGCTACATCTTATTTTTGGGGTGGAAAAGGAATGTTCTTCAGCACTGATCAGCCTTTAGTGAAGTTTTACAGCAGGCTTATAAATTTCTCAATAACAGGGCTTATAATGAAACTGCTTAAAGCCATCTGCCCTAGTCTGCCAGTTGGCACACTGGGCACTGCTGAATGTGGTCCTTGTTATGAACTAGCAAGAGGAGCTTGACATTTTTCTTCCCTATTGCTGCTTGCACTGCTTATTGCTTTTACAATTCTGCAATCAAAGTTCCATGAGTTTGGGTATTATGGGCTTTTCTTTGGGCTTTTCTGTGCTCCATTTGGTTACTGGGATCCTTTGCAAGAGCAGACCCTTAGATTGTAAGATCATAAGCTGTTGGAAGGGCTGTATTGTATGATGGGGTACAATGTACAATGTTGTACAATGGGGTACAGAGGAGCCACTGATCAGACACCCTAGAGAGATGCTGCTGCAATAGAAACACTAACAGACGGTTGAAGTGTCAGTTTTAAGCTTTATGGTATGCCAAGTTAGCAGGGATATTAAGATTTTTCTGAGATCTTCTAATTTTTTTTTAAATTTTTTTCTCTGCCTTTCAAGATTGAAAATGTCTGTCCTAAGGGAGACATATTAGTTGAAACCTAATGAAAAAGCTGCTTCTGTCAGGAGCACTTCAATTATGTATTAGTGAAAGGAGGGAGAAAGTGCAACAAATGTTCTAACCTTTCCTTTATTTTATTGCCAGAGTTTTAAAATCATCTCCATGATCTGCAGCTTGGAAAATAAACCACCCATTCAGGCAGGTGTTGCTGGATTTCAGACTGCCACTACTTAACAAGCAAATGCTCATTTTAATATTTTGTTTATATTTTAGCCTTCCATACAATCAATACAGAAGAAGCCTTTCCAACTCTCACTTAAATTAAAGCAAGATAAAGTGAACCATGACTACTGACCACACTACAAAGCATTTCTTTAAGTTCAAGCATAAATCATTCTCCATCTCTGGATAAGGAAAGGACTGGTCTCACAGCAAAGCACAGTTCATTATCAAGAAAGCTACAATCTAATTGCATTTAGCTAAGCTTTCAAATTAGGCTGTTAGAAGAGACTGTTGAGTGTTATGTATGCAGAAACACAATATATAACCTTTTCAATTGTAAAACAAAAATGCTTCAAGACACAGTCTGCAGCTAAAAAGTATTACCAATTTACATGCATCTTAAAACAAAACCTTTTTTGGCATGTATGTTAATGCTTCTTAACATTTCTTCTCAGGTGCTAGTGAGTACTGAGATTCACATTAAGTAGCACCAGTGACATAAAAACAATTTGAGAGACAAGACAGGGATTCATGGAATCCCTATGGAAATTTCCAGATAGGTGGGACCACTCAGCCAGATAAGGGGAGTTGGGCTGAATCTGAAAAAAGAGATGAGTCCATCTGTGCTTGAAATGGATTGCAAAACACAGTCACAATATTTTAAAATTCCTGTTACCTGAATATATTCACTCAATCCTTCTAAAAGCACAATTTAGTTTCTGGAACCCAGAATGTCACTATGAGTTCAACACTGATGGAGTGAAATTTCTTTGATGATAGATCTGGTGAAAGTTCTCTAATACCTTATAGTGAGCAACCTATTGAGAAAATAAGTGAAATATCTACAACACTCTCCACTTCATGGGGAAAAAGTCTGGTTTCTGCTGAAGGCAATGGCAAACCTTTCTTCTTTCAATAAAGAAGTACCTCACTAGTAAGAGAAAATACAGAGTGAATTTGCAAACCCTTAAGCAAGGATTAAGTAAATGTAGAGTCCTTTATAATCTTTATACAATGAATGGATTTTGTCTTTTTTCCTCCATTTTCTGAAACCCCCACATTTCAGTCACTGATAATGACATAGTAGGAGCATAAATATTTTAAGTTTTTAAACTTTACTACTATAATGTGTTTTTAAAAATTTAACATTTTGTTGCTCATTGTGCCATTTGCATACTCACAAAGTCTAATTATAAATATGCAATGGAACATAAAATGCCATGTGAAATAAGCAAGAGAAATTGATTTAATGTATTTTTAGCATATCTTGCTCACCATTGTTCTACAGAATATAAAAGGGAAAGCATTTTCAACTTTATTTGTCCAATTATAACACATTGCAAAAGCATAATTACTGTTCAGAAAACTTCCAATTTTGTCTACATGAAATTGAATGTCTCTTACAACAATGTAGACTCATATCCATGCAGGAGGTCTTAATTTATTCATCTATTGTTATGAATAATAAGGTTTTAATTGTCTACTCAGGACTATGGTCATGCTATGCAGGCATTGAAAATCATGGATGTCTAGTCCAGAGGCAGAAGTTACCTGGATGAATATTCATGGACTTAACTAAAATTCATGTTAAAATTCAATTCCATTGCTTTATTAATACTATCTGTTTATATTTAAAGCACTTCTGAGAACAACATCAAACATTATTATCTCAGAAAGATGATTAAGTAGCTTTTATGTCCAAAATGTTCATGCATGACTGTAACATCCATATGTATAAGTTTAATACATTTCCTTCTATCACTTTCATACATTATTTAACTGAACAAAATTCCATAAAACACAGACTCCATAGTTCACTTGTCAACATCAACCACAGTTTGCACAGGCTTTTCCAGCTAATCCATCTGAATGTAGTCCTTCTTTGCATTTCTTGAGTCAACTTTCTGCATCTCAGTTTACCCAAATAGGCCAAAGGGTTTAAACATGAAAAACATGAATTTCACATATGTTTGCAAATTTTGTGTTTATTGCTCACAAGACCTAATAGCCTGAACAAATTCTATACAACCTCATCCAGTCAGTGCAGTGCTGTCTTGCCTTTTGGCCTCTCCAAGCCTCAAGAGAAAACATTTTCTATTCTTATTGCCTTAAATAAGGAAGGAAAACAAGGGACTGGGGAGTACAAAACCAAGTTACTGAGTAAACTGAAAGCAAAGAGTTACCCCAAAAGTTTTTTGTCTGTTGTTTTAGAAGGGACATGGTGGTCTCAAGTTGTATCATCTTTATTTCTGCAGTACTACTATCAGAAAACCTGAGCAAATCTCAAAAGTCATAGCCAGGCTACCATGACTGACACATGCAAAACATATCAAAGACTGCAGATGCTTAAGGACTGCATATTTATTTCCAAAAATCTGGTTTTGTGACACTGAATAATTTTGATGTTTTATTAAAGATGACATCAAGGAAAAGTACAAGAAGCAAATTCTGAGTACCAAAAGGATTTTTTCCATGTCGTCAAATTAGAAGATGAGAGTATTTGGATAATATAATTTTTGGAGTTCAGAGAAGATAAAGCCAACCTAGCTGTGCTGTCCCACAAAGTACTTTGCAGTGATCAACCTCTCCTTTAGAGATATGGTATATCTTGGAAAACTACATGGAGGTGTGCACAAATGAGAAGGGAAAATAACTATTTACCCTTGTTTTCTAGGACTTTATACCTTTCAAAAAAAAAAAATAAAATACAGACTGTAATAGCAAGGTATAAAAATGGAAATCAACATATATTTTAAATGAAATATAAAAATCCACAATATGTAGGTGTTGGCACTTTTTTGTGTTTTCTCCTATGTCCTTTTGTGCAGAACAGATACACTTGCTCTGATTGCTTGGGGGTTTCATGCTTCCAGTTTAGCATGGAGAAATGGGATTGTGAGTCCTGAAACAGATATTTAAAATTCTGATCAAAACATTCAGCAATAGATGTAATTAAATAGGGTCTAATTCTGCTTATATGGTTCAACATAAAGGAAGGAGCTCTGTTACTTAGTGTTTTGGTCATTGCTTGGGGAAATTACCTTAATTTATTGTAATTTCCAGCTGGAAGATTACCAAATTGATTTTGAACTTAAGTAGTTCTGTGGGTGTGGAGACATTTACTGCCAGATTACATGAAGCACACCGATCACTTCCAATCATAAAAAAACTTATTTTTATTAATAAATAAGGTTGCAATTATTCATAAATAGGTCCTACAGTTTAACTTTCCTGTTAGAATCAACTTTCTTTTGTTCAGGTCCACAAAACCTTAATCTTCCACCAAATAGCTAATCAAAATATATTTACAAATGAGAATACAAGTTATATAGTGTATACTTAGAGGTATAATTTTGTGTATCATATGAACTTAGCCAAAAGAGAGTAGAGGTTTGTGTGACTGGGCTGAATTTGCACAGGGCAACCAGGTTTATGCAACTAACCTTAGCAGAAATTTTGCAAAGTCTTTAATGACAGTATGCTAAAAGAATAATTTAGGTTTTATAGCTCATCTTACCATAAAGAAGAACATGCAGTCCAGCTCACACTCCAAGCCATCAGCCAGTGTATCACAGTTTCAAATCTTCATTAAAATTTCCCAGCTTCAGGAGAACCTTCTGGTTACAGTTATTTTATATGAAAAAGGTGTTATACACAAGGAAGAAGACAGTGTTTAAAATTATAGTGAACAAGCAACAATGAATCAAAATAAGAACTGTACCTGTCTCAAGCCATGGAATATCACCTGCATATCATGTGAAAAAAATTTTGCTCTCAGAAAATATCTCTCCATTTCACCATGTTACACTGAACTCAGTTTTTCAGACTAGTTCTGCTTGGTCTACAGAGATGGCTCAGTAAATACTTATATAAGCACCTGAAAAACACAATATTGGTCAGGCCCCCATGAAGAGTTTGTACTGGAGAGAGACCCAAGACAGTTAAAAATTTTGGAATGGAGAAAGGGTATGTGTGGATGCACACACACATGTCTGTGTGTTTGTAAGTTAAAATCCTTTCTCCCAGAGAGTTTTAATTGCTTTTCCTGTTCTTTATTAAAATATGGACCTGCTGATATCTCATATATTTTTCATAATGATTATCGTTATGAAATTAGAAATCCAGAGGCAATGCCTAGAAGGTGATCTTTAACATTCAGACAGGATTCCTGCTCAAATTGGAGCATTTGTCATGCTTATTGTGGTCATATCATAATCTGTGCACAAAATAACTAAATCTCATTTAGGGATGAGTGCAGTACACTCCTACAGAACCAAATGTGTTTCAAAGCTAGATTAGATTTCCACTGTGGTCCAAATACCTCTTAGGTTTCTTGCCACTTCTATGTGTTTTTACATAAAATACCCACAAGAAATTCCTATCTGTCACAAATAATTGCACCCTGATCCATCATTGGAGCCAACTGAAACCAACCCCAGAATGGGTTCTTTCTTTGTGTATACATAAGGAAGGATTAAACGTTCCTTTAGGATTGTTTCTTTTCTTCACTGGTAATATGATTTATTTGTTTTGTACTATGTTTTCCCAAATGCCTGCAGTGAAAGTCGTTTCCCTTTCTCAAAAATCCCTTGCCAGGCTCTGGACTTCCTTTTTCTGGGAGCTGCATGAACTTGGATTCTGCTGTGGGTGCACACATCAGTCACTGCCCTTTCTGGAGAAAATGCTTGTCTGACCACCAGAAGCATTTTCTGAGCTTTGTCTTATAGCTGTTGCTTTCCTGATTCAAAGCAATGGAAGAAAAGCAGAACAACCTGTTCATCCAAACTGACTTCCCACTGATGAACATGTGTCACTTCAATCTTTGGCAGCTGATCACCAACCAAGAAAGTGATGTGACTAATAATAACAACGAGTTAAACTTTGTGAAACAGATCCCTTTTCACAAAACCAGGTGTTTACCACAGAGCATTTTTAGGTGTACTCACCTGCCAAAATTTGCTCTCCTGAGGAAGTTAATATGAGATAACTATCTGTGTCTATGCACTGATTCTCATTGGTGATAGTATAAGTGAGAGTTTATGTGCACAGGAGTCAGCATGGAAATGTTGTGAAATTGATAGCACACTCTTTTCAGTAAAACTACAGGCATAAGAGTGAACCATTTTTATTTCAGTAGCTGGCAGCTCAAATGCTCCTCTCTTAATTTCAGTCTAAAACACCTGGTACAATGCTTTTCTGCATAATTTCTGAATTGAAAACAGCAATTAAAAGATCACTTTTACAGGACTCACAGTTTAATCACACTGCTGCAGCATTGCTGAGTTCAGACTATGTGAAGATTCCTAGAATGCTTTCTGAGCTGGGGACAGGAGAAAGTATGTGACTTGCATGAGGATCTCAGAAAGGTTTGCACATCAGGCAAATCAGATACTTAGATATATACCTTAGCACACAGTGCAGCACATCATGTAGGCAACATCATCCTTTATTGTTCAAATTTTAATGCAAGACATCATGAGATAATCCAGTCTCACCTGAAAGCAAATGAAAAAAAATAGACTTTTCTATTAGACTCTAGCTCTACCTGGATACTTAAAATGAAAGAGTATTTAAGACAACTAGATGGCAAGCAAAAAGAAAGGCAGTATTTCTGAAGGTTTTATTTCCACAGAGGGAAAAGAAAGGCTGAGATAGAAACTTTTGTATGTGTTGTGTACAGAGTTGAAAAGGAAGAGTAACAAGCCTGAAGCTGTTTGGAAGATTTTCCTCAGACACTCTGGGGAAAATTTTAAAAAATCATACAGAAAAGAAAGGCTTACATTTTTACCAGAAAACCCCACACAAAATATAAAGCAAACATCCCCAGCACCTGAAATTTAACAGGACAGTAGAAACACTGTAGGACTTCTGGAATGCTGAAGAAAGTTTTTACTTCAAGGACAAGTGAAGTAAGAGGCTTATTGAAAGCCTGAGAGTAGAAGGTATGACTGAGCTCAGAAAAGAAATAAAAATTGCTGAGAAGTGAACCCAGGGAAGAAATGCAAAAAAATAAAGATCTGAGCTGTACTATATCAACCAGGAAATTATATCAGTCAAACTTTTAAATTTAACTATTGCACAAGAAACATCATACCAAGAAGCACCCTGAGACCTCTTCATTAGCTGTGTTATTTTTAAGCCAGCAGTGGGTGCAAAGGCATCTTCTAACCTGTTGCTGTTAGCCAGCTAGGTAGAGGCCATTTGTATGCATAAATTGAATTCTGCCAGAAAAGATAGTGACAATCTAGCTTAAAATATTCCTTGCCCATACTGAAAGAATGTGATGAATGCTTGCAAATGCTTCAAGCACTGTTTTATTGTAAGATTAAATGGCTCTTATTTGGATGCTTACTCTTTCTGAGAGTCATATCTGCTCACACTTAACAAAATTATTCCTGTCAAGTCCAAGAGTTCCATTTTCTGTTGGACTTCTCTGATCTCATCAGCACCTCTTAAGCAAACTGCATTTCTTTTTGTTTTCATGCACTCCAAAGGCTCATTTTCAAAATTACTTCTGTATGCACAACTATTCATTAGGATTTCTGAATTACTTACAGTAATCAACATTTTAGGAAAAAAAGTATTCACCTATTAGAGAGGCATTTATTAGCACCCTATGCAGCAGTAGATTATAAAATTTACCATCATGTAACAGCATAAAGGATCCAGAACACTCTCTGTAAGTGGTGCTGTCTTAAGGACTTTTAAAAAATGGTGTCTCTGAAACCCACAAAACCACTCCATATAATCAGTGGGTCTTGGCTTTGGCCAGAAGGTAAATGCAAACAGAAAAAGGAAGGAAGGAAGGAAGGAAGGAAGGAAGGAAGGAAGGAAGGAAGGAAGGAAGGAAGGAAGGAAGGAAGGAAGGAAGGAAGGAAGGAAGGAAGGAAGGAAGGAAGGAAGGAAGGAAGTCTTATGGATTAAACACAACTAGGAAGAAAAAAAAAATGATATCATTTCCCAGGGTTCTCATGTGTTCATGAAACACATATATGTATACAAAATGCACAGATGGGTGAGAAAAAAAATTCTATCATTTTTGAAACAAAAAAACTTGGGGATAACTGTTGCTTCTGTGCCTAGAGACCATTTCTCATTTCTCATCTCTGTACAGACAACTGGCTCCATGCATTTATTGGAATAGCCTTTACCAACCTCTTGCTCAAACAAGGGATCAGAGAAGGCCATGATCCTTGAACTCTTGCTCTATTTAATGCTTTGAAATCTTTCAGAGATCCAGCTGAGAGCACTGAGTTTGGGATTGCATTGATGAGTGTTTTGCACACAATGTTAAAGGGATGAGCATCTTTGGGCTGTGGTAAATTTTAATAATTTGCTAAAGCAAACACTGATCTAATAAGAAAGTCAAGAGCTATATGCCTTTTGAAAACTTCAAAGCACTTCATTTACCTTACTGTATTTTCCCCATTTCCCTGGCAACAAGCTCTCTTACTGGATGTGTACTACTTGATACCCAACCTTTGGTATAATTCTACATTTCCTTTTTATTTAAAGTTGGATTTCCCATAAATTACACACCAAAGGTCTCCAAGGATGAACACTTCAAGTGGAACAGGTGAATATCTGTCACAGTAATTTGTTGTCCTGATGACATTTGATCATGTAAAAAGTTAATTTCCATTTGGTGCCAGAGGCATAAGTGCTCAAAAATAACCTGGAAGAGTTTCATTACCAAATCAAATTTGTTACAGAAAAACTAGCATAGAGAAAAATTATTGTGAGGCCAGTGCATTCAGAAGATATAGCTTTATATAGCTTTTGTATCTAATAACTGCTGAAGCATATTGTTCTAGAGTGAAAGGAAAGTACATGCAGTTTCCTGTATTTTAAATCCTATAATTTGATGAAATATTTTGCAGGAATTTTAATGTCCTTTAGTACCATTAACAGGATTTTTAAATTATAAGTAGATCTTAAATCTATCTCTGGACAGGGTAAACATTCTTTTTTCTATGAACAAGTTCACATCTAATAAGTTTACTGCATGTGTTCACTTTATTTTTCTCTATAATTAATCCTGTACCTAATTTTTTACATATCATCACATTTCAGTGTTAAGCTGCTATTTATAATGAGTTGGAATTATGTCTTGATTTGGTCCCTTCCATTTATATGTGTGCTCCATATTAAAAACAATATTATGGTAATTCCAATTTTTGCTCTAATTTCTGGCACTGCTTCAAAACAACAATTCATAAAACACTAAATGAATTACACTTTTGATATTAGGTAAATGATACTAAGGAAATACAATTATATATGCCAGGTGTCCATTTGCTCATATAAAAAATCCATTACAGCATTCATCACTAATGGAAATACCTCTTCCAAAGAGAAATCCTGCCCTTACTTGAAGACAGATGGAGATTTCAGAGTGTGCCAGGCTAGCAATTTCTGACAGGCAGTTCCTTGCCTCTTCCACCAAAGTGATGCTAAAGGCTATGTTGGAAATTTCTTAGCACAGTTGTGTAAGCACTTGGATTCAGTAGGTAAATCCCCCACAAAGCTAGCAGAACAAGACATAGAATTTTGCATTGACAAATTCAGTGTGAGTTTAATCTTCTGCAAAATACTTTCACTCTGATTTAGAAGTTGATTTGATAGTATGTTACAAACATTCCTGTCTATTTTGCTTTCCTCTTTTTTTCCCCTAAGACAGTCTGGGAAGTACAATATAAAGAGGAATTCTGTGACATGGTCAGTAGAAAAGAAAAAGAGGTTCAAATGTACTGAGTGTGGTCTCAGAATATGCAGTGCCTATGTTTTGTGCTAAATTTGCAAAAATACCTGCTGGGAGTTTTCCTGGCTCAAGTCAAGTCAATGAAACTTTTTACCCTCAAGTATGCTGGAATCAGAAACTTCATGCTTTTTTTCCTCTGTATGTGACAAACCCCATGGTTCTTATAGCTTCAACTAAATTCTGAAATCAATATCATTTACAGTACCTTAATTTTCTCATAGTTATTAATATCAGACACAGATATAATGGGACCTGTGATCTAACAATCATAATTTACATTTACTTGAATTTATTTTCTTGCTCACACCAAAACAAGACAACCAGCAGTTATTCTTAATGTGACATTTACAAAAGCCCTCATGAACACTTCCAGTGAAGTCTGTGGTTAAGTCAGGCTGTTGTACACCAGTGATCAGCTCCTTTTATCACTATGAAGCACTGTTTCAGTGCTGAAAGCAGATAATTTGACCTTATAAAAGGTAAAATCTCTGAGCTTTGAATAAGCTTAGATCTACATTTCCTAGATGTCCTCTTTATTGGCCTAGAAAGAGAGTTTTTGTGATTCTGAATCATAAATCACAGTCCTGTTGGAAGCAGACCTACTATTTTAGAGGAGAACAATAACACTCTGACTGACATGCTAATATATGGTTTTACATGTTGGCTATTTGTCCACAGTTTAAGATAAGGCAACTCACACTAAGGTTTTTTTTTTCCTGTTCTCAGCAGATTGTAAACAAATCCAGAATGAATGCTAAAAGGAAATTGCTTGTACTATTAAGGTTTGAAATGTAGAAGCAAACACATGGACTTTATTTTTAGTAAACTTCCCCTAGAATCATGTTATCAGGATTTATTTAAATCCTTTATATACTCCTTTGAATGTATTCTGAAAAACAAGAAATCTGATATTGAATACCTGACAGTAATATAATCAAACCATATTTAATTAATTTTGTAATACATGAAAAAAAATTGAAATGCACCAAAAAAAAGATAATAAAATAAAAAATACCCTCCCGCTCCAAAATGCAAGCTTAATCTTATTACAATTTAAAGCTTTAACTTCTGTCCCAATGAAACCTAAAACTTGGACAGAGAAGTGGATAGACACATACAAAATCACAGGTGAAGGGAATTTCTTTGCCTTGCCTGAGTAATCCATGATGGCTGATATAATAGTGCAGCAGCAGCATCCAGTGAGCTCTGCCTCCCACTTTTAGTGTGATTTTAATGCCTCAGCCCTGCTACTCCTCCTGTCCCCCACTCCCAGTTTCCTCTTTTGTACCTGATACACAACCTTGGAAAATTTGTAGTCTACACTGATCCTTCCTGATGCAATGCAAACAAGCAGTATGTTTCTCCACTTAGACCAAACTGTACTCTGATATCTAAAGAAAAATAAGGACAGACAATCTTTAACAACCATGGAAGAAACTGTGCCTTTGTATTTCATGGCCATTAAGCTGCTCACAGAAAACAGGAGAGAAGTACTGGTCAAAGATAATATGTTTAAGGTTTATCTGGAAATGGTTACCCTGAAAATGGGCAGCTTGCTATCAGGAATTCAGAAGAGATATCACTATTTCTATATCTGATTAATTATTAAAATTTATTTTAGATTAGATCAGAGATTTAGGCTTACCTGATATGAAAATCCTCATGTTAATACCCTACAGGGAGAAGGAGGGCAACATGCAACATTATTTCCCTATTAGTTTTAAAATTCCCTGCTAGATTTGCCAAATGGTTTCATATCACCAACACTGACACTAATTTAAGTAAATATTCTTTCAGTGCAAAGCTACGTGATAAGCAACTTATTTGCAATAACTCACTGATCTTTATTACAGCTGTCAGGTGATGCTGAAATTATAGCAGCACCAAAGACACTGCCAGAAGTCTCTGAATCTGGTATTTTAACTCCTACTACATAAAATGTATCTTCATCATTTTGAGTCTACAATGGTATAAAATTTTGATCATTAAAAATAATTTAACTATTGGTTTAATTCGACTATAAATGGTGGAGTGAAGAATTCAAAATTTCTGTATAATTTTTCCAAGCTGTTTGGTCTTCACTAAAAATGACAGCAGCCCTTTGATTGCACATGCCTTTGTCTGTCTGCCATAAAATGCATCATCTTAGAAACCTTCAAAGTCAACTTTCCTTTGAACATCCAAGCAGCCATAACAGGACAGAGAATATCATCACCAGTGAGAAGCTGAAGCTACTACCAGGTTTTGTTTGCCTGTTGAAATACAAAATAATCTACATAACTTTTTGTCATACAGCCATGCTATACACTTCTTGGAGTTTGAATCAGGTGAACAAGGTAGAAGATAAGTGTCTTGGAGCTCAGATTTAGACACAATAAATTTCAGCAACATGTCTGATAGGCATCCTGGAAGGACAAGGCATTCTAATAAAAAAACTAGAGACTTGGATAGAATACAATATAAGACATGAGCATTTACTACTCTGATTCCTATTTCTGTTCTGATCCTACTCTTATTCCTTCAAAAAACCCCAACTAACTATCCAAAACCAAAAGAAAATTCCAAAACCTAGAGCAAACAAACCCTCCAACCCTGAAGCTCAGAAACACAGGAGATTAAGTAGAGGCAGGAACTGTTTAGCTGGATAAGATCAAATTTAAGTGCCTCCAAGATTACCTGTTGCACCTGTCAGACAATTCCTGTCATTAGAAGTCATGTCAGAAGGTAAGGATTAACTGAATCAGCCATCAGCAAGAAGCAGGGAAATAACAAATAGTTACAGAAGTGTTGTAAGGCCTTTAAGGGCACAGTTACCTGTCTCAAGCACTGTCAAGGCCACAGAAGGAACATGATGTAAGATAAACTCCTACAGTGACAACCTGAGATAGGCACAGGAGGGAGGGATCTGAGATAGCAAGATACTAATTCCAGCCCTGGCAGATGGGAGATTTGGTAAGAACATTCTGGTTAACATGTCCAGACAAGAATTCCCACTGTAGCAAAGTGCTCATACACATATCACCAGTCAAGTAAACATCAGCCCAAGTTATGGGAATGCACCTCCAAGGATACCTGGAGCTTGGACTGTATAAAAATGGCACCCTCCAGAAGCACAGCTCTGGGACCCCCACCACAAAGAAACCCAGGGTGAAGAAGGACCAACAGGACACTGATGGTGACTGTCTCTTGATAGTTTGATTTCTCTCTCTGTCCCTGTCTCCCTCTCTTCACTGCCCTCCCTCCATTTCCCTCCTTCTCTCTTTCTCCCTTTTTCTGTCCTCCCCCCTTCCTCTCTCCCTCTCTCCTTCTCTTCCTCCCTGTCTCTTTTTTATTCCTTTCTCTTCAATTTGCTGCTCTCTTCCTCACATCTACTGTTAAATAAAACCCATATTCCTGACTTCAGCATATGGTCTTGTTTGCACCTTAATTTGGGCAGAGGCACCTCTCACTAATTGGATCTTAACTGGTGGCTGAGAATTGAATGTTTGCATATTGCAATACTTGTCAATCAGCAATCACATTGCATTAAAGTGCATCAAGGGTTTAATTTATTTACCCTTTGAGCTCTGACTGATCTGTGTGATGCATAAAATTAATCTTTGTAAAAACCCCAAATCTTTTTAGAGTGAGCTGTAGCAAGACTTACCACAATGCTTCTAAAATAGAATTTTTCTTCAATTGACACACCTACTATATACATTCTGAGAGTTGTGTCATAATTATGAAGGCTCAGACAGGCTCATATACATTATTGCATGTATAACCTTTGACAAAATGATTGGTCTGTGAGGTTGCCTTATACAGGCAAACATTATTGTTGGATTTTTATCCTCTAAGCTCTTCAATCTTTGGCATTGCTAAATGATACTAATTTTCTTGGATATGAATGAATTAGGAACTGAATTATTGGCATTTCCCTTATGTAACAAAAATAGTTGGAGTTTTTATTGAAAAAATGTTAAAGGATGTGAAAATGTCAAAAAACCAACTAAATACAGAAAATACTTTCTGTGCACCATACTGGCCATACCCAGCTACTGTAGCCACAGATTGTTGCTAAAAGTGATGAGTTGGTTCTGGGACACACTGCAGTGACCTAACATGTTACATGTTATTCTGCAAATATCCTACTAAACCACAGGCAATATAGCAATATGAAAATATTGCTGCACTGAAGGTTATTCTCTGTCTGTAACATTAAAAAACACCCTGTATGTGTTCCATTTAAGGCATGTCTCAAAGGGTAAAGGAAAAAGTCTAAGTTTTAGTCTGGGGTTTTATTACATTTGCTAATTCAAGCCATAGATTTCCCTCAAAAATAACAATTTCTAATTAAGCTTTGAAAATTATTTCTGCAGAAGCAGCATTTATCTCATGTAATGTTATGGGTATTTATTTTACAGTTCTGAGGTTCCTCTGAGCTATCAATTTATATGAAGGAGTTGCACTTTTTTTCCAAGTGATCATCGCTAACTGCTATTCTGGTATGAAATAATATTTTTCACTAATATAATTTCAAAGTTTAGTGCATTTTAAAATAATTTTTATATGAAGATATGCAGCTGAAAGCAAAATGAGAAAAAGCAATGCATAATTTCTCATCTTCATTTTTAAACTTTTCCTTTTAAATACCTACAAAATAAAATAGCCATCAAAGAATCTGGGAAAATATTTTTTTATTTTCAAAAGCAGGGATTCTTACAAAAAAAAAAAAAAAAAGGAAAAAAATCTGTCACTTACTTACTTGTTACTAGATCCTCAGAGACCTTCCCAATCCCAGTCTAATAAATTGAAGCTTCTCTTCTTGCAGCCAATAACTGAAAAGAAACAGTGCTGCTTATCTTTCCTTTTTAGTATAATCAAAGTGAGTTATTTGCTGTTTGAGTTTTGTCACTTAATGATAGCATAAGAAGTAGGAATTTTTTTTCTAAGAAAATTTTTAATAAAATTTTGAAGCTTCCAGTTTGCAAAGAATTCTAAATATTTTGGCATGATTTACTGATTTAAAAATGTCTTTTATGAAGTACAGGTAAAAATGTTTGAATTTCAAATCACTGACAATGTTTTTACAGCCCATTCTTTACATGAGGAGGTTGCTGTTTCCAAGAAAGGGTTCATTCCATGTACACCATGACAAAAATGTCCTGCACCCTTTTTCTCTTCATATCACCCTCCAGATAAGCTAATGCTATAATCTTTAGAGGCATTACCAATTTTCTCACGAGTTTTCTCTTGGGAAAGATGGCAATTTCTTTCTATTTCTCCAAGAAAAATCAAGTTGAGGTCATGGTTAAGGCTTTAAAATAAATATGGCAAACATCCATATAGACTGATAACTGCCTGCCTGAAATGAGCCTAAATTTTTCTGAAATGTGGCAAATGAAAATTCTATTTGACACATATGATAATAACATGTGATAGAAAGATGAATTTTCTTGCCTGCAGTATGCAATGTATATCAAAATACAGTGCATTTCAATAAATTACAACATATCTGCATGCATTCTTCTTCCAGTATGTGATGAAATGCTACTTTTTTTCAACTTGGTTCAATTTTCTTTAGGTTGCTACTACCAATAAATTTATTAAACAAGCATCTATGCTCTCAATAAAGTAGTGCTACTATATTCAGTGTTGTTTTGTGATGGAAAACAATTTGTTTTACTTCCATTTCTCTACTCCCAGATCAGTATGCAATGCAATATTTAGGCTGTCAGTACAAAGTCATTAGTTACACGTTAGACAGTTTTCAGTGTAATCTTAGATCCAAGATATCAATTTTATTAGTCTATGCAGGTTTTGGATAACTGAATTAAATGTATTAGTTAAAAATGAACAACATTTAAACATGACCTCTCTTTCTGAAACTGTAAACAAAGCTCAGCTTGTTTCAACATTAAACTAAACATAACAGCATGTTGTATTTACCATGTAAGGGCATCTTTAATGTTTATACAGCATTTATAATAATGAGACTAATTCTGACTAGAGCCTCTAAATGCTACTCAATAGGGAGAAAAATAAAAAGAATAATGAGTATATTAATTTTCTTTTTAGTAATCCATGAACCCAGTAATGCAACCAGCTGGCATTCTTACTTCACATATCAGCAAAAAGTGAATAAGCAGAGTGTTATAATGAGGTCTCATGATATTAAAACATCATTTAAGTTATGGCAGTTACTGTTATGGGTATGCTGTAAAATAAAACATTTCAAAGGAAATTATGAACTAAACAATGCTCTGTAAGATTACAGAGTAAAGCAATTTATGTGATGCATTGATCAGATAGTAGTTGTTTTACTCAGAGGTTAGGAATCATTCTGCCTTAAAAGGCACCTTAGGCAACTTTGAAGACTCCCAGCTTTTCTCATCCCTATTTTTTTTTCCCAGAAGACCAGGGCAAGTTATCCTCACTTTTACTGCTGGAATATGAACAGCAAATATGACTTTACCACACTGCTCCAGAACTAGGGAACACTGGTTGTTATATCATCATACAGTCCTTAGCATGATTAAAAGGACTCTCCAGTTATTTTGCTTCTTCATCCCAGAATGCAAACATTACTTTGTGCACTACAGTAAAAGATCATTTTCCCCAGTCATTTATATATTTTATATTCCTGTTTTTCATTGCCTCCTGTAATACAGAAAATCTAAATGCTGCTTTTGCTGAGTTGCTGAACATTTGATCAAACATGATCAAATCATAGGGAGTTTTAATATCAAGCACTTCCCTCTGTGTTTTTATCTGATTTCTCACTGGGCTTTTTTCAGAAACCCCATTTGTAAGTCCATTCTTCAAGTTTTCAGTGAGGGAAATTTTGTGCCCAGAGTTTTTTTTCCCTCTCTGTTTAAGGCCTGGGAAGTAGCTGCCTTCAGACAGCAAACAAATGGTTTAATCTCAGCCTACATGTTTTTCATCATCTTCTCAACTTGTCATCAAACTCCAAGTAATGCCCAAATGGAGTATACTGTTAATGCAAGTTAAATATCTCAAGTGGAGTAAATAAGATAGCATTGGATACTAAATCAATACCATTTTGTCCATAGTCAATATTCTCTTCTCTTCCCCAAAGAAGCCACATGACTTATATGACTGCTTCTTCAGCTTAGGCTGGAGATACTTGTAAGATTAAAAATTTTGCGATTACACATAGACAGAGACCAACATAAAGTTAAAAGTGCTGTAAGGGAAAAAAGAAGGATTTTGTTCCAGTGTCCTCTGCAACATTTAACAATATAGTGCCCTCAGCAGCTGTGTTAAAGCATCCTCATCCTTCAGCTAATCATGAATTACATTGAAGGTCATGAATTAACCATCTGTCAGGGTGACTGGGGTATGGTTTGGGTGGGGAGGGCAGGGAAGAACAAATGGGCAGGATGCTATTTTCTCGAGCTGCCACAGTATAATTTACAGAAATCTCAAGAACAGAGAAAGTGAATGCATTTGTTACTAAGTTTAGGACTTCAGGGACATGGCAAAAGGGGTTTTAAAACTGTGAGAAAGATTAGATAACATTTTCCATCTTACATTGCTCTCCTTTTGCTTTAATCCTGCAATTTCAGTTTATTGTTGGATATACCAACTTCCTGCTGATGATGGAAGAATGATGGCTGGGTACATAAGATTAAACATCCAACTACCAGATAAGAAAGTTAGCATCTTACTAGATCTTATGCAAGATGAACCATAAATATTTTTTTCTCTCTTAGGAGCCCCAAATTTTCTTCCCTATTGAACTTCTTCTTCTCTATGGGATGGAAATATTTGGTGTTCTATATAAAATATTTCAGAGAGTATGGCTATCACATAATTCTTCCTGAAACATTACTACATAAAATTAAGTAGGAATTTTCTTTATCTTAAATCACAAAACCTCTGTAGTAACAGATAACTACCAATTAAAAAAAACAAACAAACTTGAATCTACAGGAGCCATGAAAGCTCCAGATTACCAGATGTCCTCTTTTTAAACATAATCTGTACTTCTGAATATAATCCTGGGCTGTACTTTTTCTTCCCACCCAGCAGCAGAAGTGGTTACTAGGTGTGAGTAGAAATGTTGCAGTATATATTCTGGGCCAAAGCATCACACCTAAGAAAATAGAGAACAGCAATATTTGTTTCCACTAGACACATCCAATTATTCATCATTGAGAAAGAATTTTGGGCATTCTGACTGCACCCACTTTCCAGGTGGGAAAGAATGCTGACAAATACAGCAATTTTGCAGTTTTGGGTTGATAAAGTAAGAGTATGTAAATAGCTTTACAATCCAGTGCTGGTCAAGGTTTTGGAGTCTTACTTCATTATTTTGTTAAGAATAAATATGGTACAACTTCTTGTTGGAAACACTGGGAAAACAGTGTAAGAAAATGTTACTTCTTTCTTTCAACCTGACTGGAAGCTTTGGCTATATAAAAAGAGAAAACTCATCCTTTCTTGCATTAATATTACACTGACCAGCACTGACTCCTAGCCTTATGCTTCCTCTGTGCATATGCATCTACCTTGTCTATCCTATGGAGTGTTTCTGTTCTGTGTTTAAAGAACACCCCCAACCCAGCATGTCCCAGTGTCCTGTGCCAGAACAAATAAAAATCAATATATAAACTATGATGGGGTCCATTGCTTTCTCACAAGCACTGGGAATTACCTGGCATTGGTAAAACATTTATGACTTATTGATGACAGAATAGAAACTCATTGTTTTTCTATTTCAATAGTGGAACAAGGATGAAAAGCAAATAAAATACATATAAGAGACAATCTGAAGAAACAACACTGAGAGCATCATTATGAAATACAAATATTAATTCAAAAATACCTTCTATATTGGAAATTTAACTCATATCCATAAACCTAAATTCTGCTAAATTCTTCTTAATTATGCATCTAGTCCCACTTTAAAAATCCTCAGACTATATGTAAAAATGAAAGATAATACATGTAAGCAAAGTTGTCAGAATTGGAAGTACTAGCTAATATAGCCCTTTTAATCTGCAGCAGCACAGTTTAAGAAGAATTCTTATTTGGCTTCCCTGGCCCTTATCTGAAATCCAGTATGCATTTTCTGTGGCCAGGATTAGAACCATGAAATGAAGAAGTCACAGGAAAGTCCCATTAGGTTCTTCTGGTTCTTGAAGGGCAGATTTTTAACATAGAAATTCTGTTCAGATTCCCAAATGGTGTCTATTCCCTGGTCTCACCCAAGGCAGAAGCCAACTACTAATGCTCTGTAAGCCTTGCTTCATGATCATTAATTTGACACAGCACTTCTCTGAGTTCTATTTCAATTCAAAACTTTCACTAGGCAAGTTTGTGCTCAGTGTAGTGAGGATCATAGTTAACTTTAGATTATTTATATCATATCCAGTGAGAAATGTTAATAGCATTAGTTTCATTCACTCACAATTTTTCTTTTTTCCAGAAATGTTTCATTTTGAAGAGGTTTAATAAAAATTAGACTGACACATTTTTACAAGCAGTATTGAATGTCATAGCATCCCTGATTAAACATTTAGGGTGGCCTGTCAAATTCTTGGCAAAGTCTAGAATCACTCCAATTTTCCAGAAGGGATTGGCATATACATAATGTCACCATTTATCACAGATCTGCTGAGCTGCATTTTTAATGAAAAAGAAATCTTTTACCCTAGTTATTCTACACTGTGCATATTTACATTGTATTTAAATATAGACTAAATTTTAAGGTGAACCATAAATTGTGAAAAATGTAAATCTTAGAGTCATACTTAGCATTAAATTTAATGTGCTAATCCTATAAAATAAATAACTCAAAAACATAAAGACAGCTTATCATTTATAGACCCAAGAACTAAGGATCCAAGAATCTTTCATATATTTTTCTTTACAACTAAATCAGGCAAAGCAGTGACAACCAGAGCAGAGAAAGCATAATTTCTTTCATTCAACCCTTGACATCACCAATAACCCTCCAAAATTTTTCTCTCATGTATTCGTGTTTTATATAAAAAATAGAAATTAGAAATTGGCTTTAAAAAAAAAAATAGACAAGCAAAAGTAAAACCATTCACAACATTTTAAAGAAAAATCCTCATATTTTTTAATCATACACTCAGGGAACTTACATTGACCACAAAAATAAGTAGCTTGCAGAGCAATATTCATCACTGAATCAAATTCTTCAGTTATTAGACAGTTTTT
Organism: Oenanthe melanoleuca; assembly: GCF_029582105.1. Taxonomy (NCBI): domain Eukaryota; kingdom Metazoa; phylum Chordata; class Aves; order Passeriformes; family Muscicapidae; genus Oenanthe; species Oenanthe melanoleuca. The sequence continues at coordinate 34,275,188 of NC_079337.1, read as the reverse complement.
CTGGTTCAAAAAATATTTAGGCAATTCAGGCAGATATCTTTCTGACTCTTGCTATTATTAATTGCCTTTATCCAGAGAAACATATCTTTTTATAGAGGCCAATGATTTTTTCTTACTCATTTAGATACATGACCAAACAGCTAAAATGATTCAATCTCCCTTTAATGCAGAGAGAATAAGGGTATCTGTGGATGGTGTGGGCTCTAAAATACTATATTAAAGATGCAGTGTAAAGTGAAACAATCTATATTAGCAACTTTCAATAACATATGGCCAATCTTTCTCACCAATGGCATGAATTCCTAATTACCTCTTCTCTGAATAATATTTAAAATGACACTATGAAAAATTGTATACAGCATAATCTTTCAACAGCATTGAATTGCTTGTCTTTCTGCTTGGAAGGTGTTATTTCATACTGGTCATACTCTGGCTTCAAAACACAGTGACTGCTTTACTCAAGATTACACCATGAATTATTAAAATGTATTAATTTATGGAGTTTATGAGAACAGCACTTTGGAAAGCATTAGTAGAGGATACAGGCATACACTCTTTCATGCATTTCAATGATTCTGGTGTATTCTTGTCTTCAAAACTGTATTTCTTTGAACTATTTGCTCACCATTCAACTGCATATAAATGTAAAGCAGGGTAAAAGGAACATCAAAAGGCATCTATCATTTTTAAACTGAATGGAGCATCAGAAATGCACTTGAGATTATCACAAGTTTGGTGGAATATATCTAGATGGCAGAATGCATCCATTGTACAGAGCAGCTGATCTAAGAAGATGTAAGAGGAAAGCTCACTTTTACACTACAGGATCTACATTTCCAGGTTATACATGAAAATTCCCAGAGGAGATATCATCTCCTTTCTATCTTTGCTCCATGAATTGTGTTTCTACCACCTATAAATGCACAGTGTCAAAGACCTCAATAATATGCATTTTTTCCTCTGCTAACCATTTCAAAGAAAAGACTTTTGTTTTTCTTGAAAGATTGAAAATAAAAATTATAATAGTAGAAATATCCCAGTTTTTTTAAAATGTCTTGCTCTGCTTTAAATACTTGGAGGCTATGGAAATATCTGTAGACACTTTGGACAAAAATCTGAGAAATTGAATCTGATTTGAGAGAAAAAATTTCATTCTAAAGGAGTTTCTAGTGTTTGCTGAAGCAATTTCTAGAATGGATCTTGAAATATAAATTTGACTTTTTTTTTTTTTTTTTTTTAATACTGACAAGGCTGTGCCTTTGTTCTATACAAAAGGGGGAAAGTCACATTTATTTCCACCTGGAATCACATTAATGCTGGTTTTTAGAGGAGTCACTTGTCCTTATGGTTGACATTTCTGTGTCTGAGAACCTGAAGGTTTTGAATTTTGGGACAGGACTCAGGCAGATTTACGCTTAAAGTTGTCCATTAAACAGTAGAGGGAAACAAAGACGAAAAACAGTGGAAAAGAATACACAAGATTTTTCTGGATGAGATGCTCAAAGAGCTGAAGTGGTAATACTGATTTCATCCTTTCTACCAGTTTCCTAATGGAAAGTGAGCTGGATATCCCCCCTTGCTTTGTTTCTCTCCTAAGAACAATTTGACATCCAAGGGGGGGGAGCAAAAAGAGTACAAATAAGAAAATAAGGAACTACCCCAGTACAAATCCACCATATTCATAACCTAGGGATCTGCACTGCATATACCAATCACAGAATATTAATTTGTGCATTCCCTTGAGCTGTTGGAGTGTGCAATGCATCCCAGGTGTTTCATGTTCACTGTTCATCTCTTAAGTTTAGCTTGCTGTCCTATCTTTCTGCAGTCTTCCCACTTATTAAATTATTTTTGTGCTTTCTCAAAGTTGGATCTTTGTGGAACATGAAAGAAAGGACTGATTTTCTGGGAAAGAGTGATCCTATTGAAATCAGTGGAATAAAATTGATAAAAAATTCTGCTAAATGATGAAGCATAACCACACAAATGTTTCAATTGGAAAATTGGTGTTTGCTCAACAATTGACTTTCATAACTGAATTTTGAAGGTTGAAACTAAAAGCAATATTTACAATTCCCCAAAAAAGTAAAATCTCAGATTTTGGTAGTCTCTAAAATCATATTTGTAATTTGATATTTAACAGATGAACTCCTTTTCAAGCAAATTGAAAACAGAACTTTTACTTCAGAAACTGCATTTTACCACCACTCTCCAAGAAACTGAAAACTGTCAAAACTAAAAAGAATCCTATCAGCAATTTCATCCAAACTGAATTCCCCTAGTGTTTTATTTTATAGCATGTGTAGAGGCTATTTGGAGCAATATACCAGAAAGAGAAATGATGGCTAATGTTGTTCCACCACGTAAATATTTCTAACAGTTTGTGCATCAAAAGTAGGAAAAGTTTGACTATAATGTTGTACAGCTGCTAAACGAATATTGCATCCATCAGAAATGATGTGCACAATGATGGTCTAGTGAAGTTCAATACTATAAATAAGAAAATAATTCATGGCAGAAAGTTCATAAATTTTCATTTTCTCCTTTAAGATTGCAGCAGAAAAAACCCAAATTCTGTGCTATGAAATAATTCACTTTTCAGCACTATTAATTCAGTTTACTCCTGCATGAATACTGATGCTTTGCAGAGCAGACCATATCTAAGACCAATTATTTCAAGGGTGAATATGGGAGGGATTTCATTTATTAGATTTCTCCTGTTTCCTTTCACATCTCTTTTGGTAGGGAGGATCATTTAAGCTTTGTTTCAGATCAGGGCTTTTTACTCTTAGTCTTCATTAGTGATGAAAATCTAGATACCTACTACATATTCATTTAATATAGAATGGAATTATTCATGCCTGAGACAGTAAAGTGAAAAGAAAAAAAAGATAAAGCAAACTCCCTGCTAAAAAAGGACATTAGTCATTTCTCCCTGTCATTTTTTTGGCAGCTGATGTTCTATGTTTTGTAAACCATTCTATCTAAAACAACTGAAGCTGTAAAACTAATGTAGCAGGTCAGGGAAAACAGCCAAAGCCAGGTCAGAGAATCTGAACCCATGTCACCAGTCCAGTCAGTCTTGTGTCACATCACTTACACTTCATTTCTCCATGCTAATTTATCAATACCATTGCTTCTAAGGACTTTTATCCTCTACAGGCTTTCAGAGGCCATTGCTGCAGATATATAAGAACTGGAAGTTTTGAATACAAAAGGAATAAGGAATTTTCTCAAAGGAATTTTTTAGAAAGAGTTTGCAATAAGAGGCTGTAATAGAACTACTCTTCATGTCACAGGAGGCGAGAAGAGTAGCAATGAAAAACAAACGAGTAATGCCAAGCAAGGGAGATTAAGGACAAGAGGCAGTTATTAGTTTAAATATGTGAGGCAAGACCCATTGTTAAAAATGTGGCAAAGGGCTTGGATTTGATTCTGCAAGAGATGAAGGCAAAACCCCCAGAGCTGAGCAGAGTAGTGGATGATGTACCAAGTGTTCACATTTTAGTTACAAAGAAAGAAGGGACAAATTGCCCACAAGGACATGAACACAGAGGACGAAAGGGTGGATTTTGATAATGAAATGGTAAGAAGGCTTACTGAGCTAAAAAAAAATAAAAAGAAAAAAGAGCCAAGAATGGCACAGAGTGGATTAGCCAGAGCAAAGAAAACAGTGAAGCTAATGTATGAAAAATATTAGCCATTGATCTTTTCCTACTGTACACCTTTTGTAATCTTTCAACCACAACACCAGAATAGCAGCTGTGCTACTTTCAAATGCAAAAATGTTACCACTGATTTCTTGAATTTGCACTGGCATATATTGAAAAAGGTGCTGCTCACACTGTCTTTAAAGCTCTTTAGAGAACAGAAACGTCACATTTTCTGTAACAGCACTAAGGACTGATGAATGCAACAAGGAAATTTTATGGAATGACCTCCTTCTCACTGACACAAAAATAGTACTTAATAAAGATGCCTTTCTCCAAACTTACAGATTATTTATATGCACATCTCAGAACTAAATACAAATACTTCTTGAGCAGTCTTAACATGCAATTCTTTCTGTGATTCATGGATTTTGTTTGGAATGCATTACCTGGTCTTAAACTTAGTCCAGTTCCATGAAAGAAAAATGCCATCCTAAAGGTCAACTATCAGAACTAAAAAAAAGATTTTAGAGATGGAAATTAAAATCAGACGTATTAAAAAACCCTCTCAACACTATTTCTTTATATATGGAAACTGCATACATACATACATACATTGACCAATAAAACTTGGTCAAATTGAGAGTGAGCCTTAAGAGATATTAAAGAAGGGTTCATTAAAACAATCAGGGAAAATAATCTTTTGCACATGAAACTACAACCCATTTACTTGTAAAACCATTAGCATATTTAGGAGTATTTCTGACTAAATGATTCCTTTTTCTAGGTACTTTACATTGTAATATTGTCCAATTACATTTTTTTTCACATATAAAATTTGCATACTCTTTTTTGTTGCTAACCACTAAACTATAAAACTAGGGAGCTCCTAACAGCCAGCTACTGGCTCTCAATGGATCAACATGCCTGAAAAATGCTTTTTCTTCACACAAGATGAAATAATTAACATTGAATTTTCCAAACACTTTTTATTTATATCTCCTGTGAAGCATCCAATTCTCTCACGACATGCATGACTCCTCAGGGTGACATTAAATTCAGCTCTGGGTTCAGCAGAAAGCTGTTCCTGAACCTGAAAACTGACAGAAGACTAAAGTGGTATCTACATCTACACCATAGCAGTATAATCTACAGAGTGATTGATCTATTTCAGCACAAGTTACCACTTTTGAAGTAACATGTTAAGAGTAATTCTTCAGGACATTTCTGAAAGAAGATTCTCTTGCTCACTGATATAGAAGCTGAACTTGTATCTCCAGAAAATGCAGTCTATATACAGCAATAAGTGGAAAATTACCAAAGCCCCACTGGACTGATATACTTTATCATTTACTCACATTCTGTTAGATAACCAAACTTTTGAACTAAAAACAGGGATGGGTCACTTGCTTAATAGATCACAATCTCCTGTGCCTTAGTGTAATGCAGAGCATTTATGGTTTCATCAGCTCTAGAAGATGAGGAGATAATTATTTCTCATTTAAAATGAACATAAAAAGTGAACAGTGAAGGTGAAGCTCTACAGATGTTAATTTTATTTCTGTATCCATATTTCAGCTTTTTGAAGTTCAAAATAATTTAATTTTTTCTAGGTTTTGGCTATTCGGGCAAAATCCCGAGAACCCTTAATTGTGGTTATAGCTTTGGTTTAAATAAACATAGCAAAGGACTTCTAAAAATGTCAAAATTTCTGAGTTTTCCAAAAGTCTTTTGTCCTACACAGAAAATGAGATGGCTTGTAAATTCCTACCACGAATTTTAGGCAAGTAAGAGAAGATGCCTTTAAGTCTGGGGAAACATCTTGGCATTTTCCTACAAATATTTAAAGAAGACAGCATTGCATACAATGCAGAAACTTAAAGCTTCAAGAGTCTCATTGGACTCTATGGACATATATTCTGGAAAAGAAAAACATGTAGATAATGACATATGGTAGTTTAGTAATGTATAATACACTTCCCTTGGAATTTTTGACCATTTAATAAAAGACACAAATGCTAATGAAATTCTCATGTGTGATTAAAAATAAAATAAAAAAACCCAAGCCTTTGCATTTTTCTGGGAAACGTAAGGGATTTAATTATCGAGATATGAAAATATTAGATTAACAAAGAGTCTTCCAAAAGCATAATAGCATCAGAATATGATTTCTTAAAAGCTGGACTAATATAATCATCAAAGTACTGCATTCCTAGCTGCATCTTCTCCCTGGAAGCTAAATGTCTAAGCATACCTGATAGACATTTTGTTAATGTGTCCTATCAATCTGTCTCATAACTGACATGCTTCTTCCTCTTTAAATTAAACTAGATTTATTCAGTGATGCCAAAGCCTCCCACCTTTCTGTCAATATATCTCTGCACACAGGAATAGGGTAGTCAAGACTTTCCAGTCTGGTTAGCTGTGAGCAGATACAATGGTGTGACAGCTTTGTTCTTGTACATGAAACTCAAACCCTGAATACCTGGGCTCTTTTTGGTGCTTATCTCTCTATATATGTGAGTGTACCATACATATATATCTGCTGAGACACATATAAAGAAAGTTGACTGGGGAATTGACTTAATAATATTATAAAAACGACGTCAAAACCCTGGACTGGTGGACAGGATGCCTTGGAATAAATAGAAACAATTACTATGCACTTTAAGCCAACCTCTTTCAAAGTGTAGCATATAGGGTTTGAAAAATGTTTTGATGAGAAGTTTTGTTATATTGTGGCTCCAATATGGGCTGTGTTTAAAGCCCATTTAAAACTAGTGACAGTTTCAGTTCACTTCAGGGTTTCAAAGAGCAGTCTATTTTGTTGAAGGAGGAGAGATACCAAACAATTCCTTTTTTAATTTCTGTCATTAAATATTAGACTGTAACAATTTTAGTGTTTACTCATTAACATTTTAAGGTAATGATTTTAATTATCTATAATTTTGACAAAAAAGAATTATTGAAGATGAAATTTTCTATGTAAGGTTACTTTAATCTGTTTTACCTGGAATTTAGCAAAAACAATTTAGAGAAGATTGGTTTTTCACTAATATTAAAATAAATTCTTATTGATTATAGCTTCTCACCAACCATTAATTGGAAAGTTGTAGAAATTCTGTGCTCTCAAAGCATTCATTTAAAATGGAAGTTTGACCAAATTGTCTCTTTTTAAAAACGTGTTTAGAAAAGTGTTTATGTGTTTATGAAAGACAGCTTTACTGTAAGTGGTAAATTAAATTTGTACTATGAATGGTTCAGAGGCCATCAGATATTTTCTTAGCAGCATCTGAAGATCATGTGTGATCCAAGTCTGCTTGTGAATAGAAGCCAATCTCAGGCTCAATTCTTCCTTCTTCCTTTCCTCCCCAGTCTCAGCTTCCCTAGAATAATCCTGGGGTTATAGCAGCAACTCAAAACCACACTCACAATTAAAGCAGCTGAATGAAAACCTGTAGAATGAAGTATTCTTTCCTTAGCTACTGAAGTCCTGGGTGCTAATGAACAAGTTGTTTGAAGACTTCTCATGGATGGCCATTAATATAATTAATAAATATAAATATAAATATAAATATAAATATAAATATAAATATAAATATAAATATAAATATATAAATATAAATATAAATATAAATATAAATATAAATAAATATAATAATAGTGATGATTATGATGATGATATAATTAATAAATTATAAATTAATAAAATGTAATTAGTGATCACCTGATTTCTGGCCTATGGTAGTGCTATGCAGACCTACTGGAAAGTCAGCAGGGGCTTTGCTTTGAACTACTGACCCATTGAACTGTTTGGAATGCTAAGTGGTCTGGAAAGCAGGTCATGGGCAGCTCAGTTTGTCAACCCAGCTGAGTGGGACTTTGACCTTAATCTCCATGTATGACAGGATATGACAGCTTGTCACCTTCTCATCTTGCAAGGTGATCTAAAACTAAAAATTTTTAAAACACACAAAGCAGAGATGTTTGCTGTAGGAAGGGAACCCAAGGCAATGTTGGAAATTCTGGAATTGAAATAGGCTGCAATACAATACAAATGGTAGTACAGAAAAGCAAAATTTAAATTTACAACTTTATCTGTTGCCTCCAATGCTGCTTTAACTCTTTGAGTCTCTCCCCTAAAGCAAATTTTAAAAATAGAAAAAAAAGTGCCCTGGACATTAGTGTAATGTGAAGATGTACTGAAAGATTAAAAACCAATATGTTATTTCCTTCTTGAAGTTCATAATTAATGACACATTAATGGACTAATCAAAAGACAGAAAAAAAACCAACTCGATTCACCTCACTAGGATTTTCTAGTATATAGAAGGAGAATTGAATTTTTTTTCTTCTACCTCTTCTCCAGAAAACAATATCTGGAGGAGTTCTAGTCTTTATTCAATTGCCTTTTACTCACTCATATTTTAACAGAGTACAGAAGACTGATGCAAATATGCAAATTTAGTTAACTTTGCTATTTTGTTAGATAATTTTGCTTGTAGTTGTGGTTCTAGAAGATTAACATGCATCAGATTCAATATGAATCAGATTCAATATGTTACTTGAAATGACATTTTCATTTCTAGAGTAAATAAAGTGAATGAAATATATCTTTCCTCAATAATAATTATACTCATCTTTTCAGTCTAGGCTCAGAAAAAATTTTGTGCATATGCATAAACAACTTTCCTTCAAAAGAAAGACTAAATTTTGTTTTTCCTGTTGCTTCTTCCTTTTCCTTTTGCTATACTCAGAATTACCATCATGATACCCAGGATCCCTTATTTTCAGGGAGTTGGGAAATACAGACTGTCACTAAATATAATTTTATAACTCACCTTGCTGAGTTAACTGTAAAGTTGCCTGTTACTCTTCCCCTGGCAGTTTTTGAAACTTGAGAATCTGATCAGGATCATTTTTTCACTGTTTGAGCTTCAAAACTTGAAAAACCTCCAGATTCAACATGAAGTGTTGTTAAAATAAACAATTCTTGCCCATTCTTGTAAAAAAAATATTAGCTTTTAATTATTTTCACAGGCTTTTGACAAAGCAGATTAATCCAAACATAGATCCATATAGAAATCTTAGATCTCTGGAAGTAGTAGAGTATTGCATTTCACAAGAACATTTAGGAAACATTCCAGTTGAGGCAGATGATGGTATTTATGTGATGTGTGCAAACCACTACTCTGTGCTCATGCTGTGAATTTGCTTCAAAAAAGGATATATTAAAGGAAAATACATAATTGGCAAGGCTTCAAGTCAAATTTAATCAGGTCATTAGTTCAGAAACCCAACAGAGAGCTTAATTAGATATGAGTTATCTAATAATTGTGATTGCCTCTGAGGTACATTTGTTTGGACATCCATTACTAAGGGTCCCTATCATTGTTCTAACCTTACAGCTAAACTAAGCAAAAATGCCTTTGAGTCCTGTATTGGCTTCCAGCTATCTACATATTATATCAAATTATTAATGTGAATGTCAACAGACATGAGTTCTTTGTAAAATTTCTGGCAAATTTTTAGTGGTTGTATGTCCTGTTTCCATGTATGCTTGGCTCCATCTTTGGATGTCTTGCAATCTCAGATACTCACTGGTGTCCCTGGCTAATTTGTCTTTTCACTCTGACCTGAGATAAAACCCTTGACTCTGTCTATGCTAAATACACCTTGGCACAGCACAGTTCCACCTTCCTTTTTACCAACACTTCTATTTCTGACATAAAATCTATCTTCAAACCTAGAACACTATGAAATTCCAACAGAGTAGGTATGAGTATAAAATTATAAAATATGTGCCATAGTTTTTGTATAGTCAGCTAATGTATTTCTGCCTCTTGGGCTCTAGATTTATCTTATCCAGTATCCATATCTGTCAGTACAAGGAAGAACACAGTTTTCCTTCTAGGAAGAGTAAACAATACAGGCACACTGCATTTAGATTAAAAATTACTTGTAGGACTAAAGGTAGAAATCTATTCCCATATTTATGGTAGATATCAAAATAAATGCCTGATACTCTGCACTCAAAATTGCTATGTCAGGAAAATATGTTTGTGCTACTTACTGTTAAATATAGACTTGTGAACTAAAGTGAATATTTGTTAACATTAAATGCAATATACTCTTTTCTATAAGCACCAAGAAACATAATTAAAGTTTTCCCAAAAGACATATTTATGAGTAAATTAGACAAGCATGGGTCACTGTAGCAAGCAGGTGTGAAAGACCTTTCAAGATCTTCAACAACAATCTGTTTCTCTCTTTCTGATTTTATATATATTTTACTTGGAAAATTTAGTCTCTGTTTCATCTTCAAGGCAGTTACTGTACTGAAATGAAGTAATTAACTCAGAGAAGGTGCTTGAACAGAAAATTTCTCATGGTCTGGGTAGCACTGTGGATGGAGGTATCAAAAGCCTGTGTTGGTCCAACAACTTATATTTACTGCACTAAAATTTAAAAAGAAAAAAAATTGGACTGAAGGAAAAGCAATAGGACAGTTTCCCTTAAATTCAGATGAGATATTTTGAAGAAATAATCAAGCTGAAACTTATTTGAACTTCTCTATTTAAATCAATACAAGAGTATTCTGTCCTTGCAGTGATAAAGACAGGAAGATTCAGCCTTTCCATTGGACTCAAGGCAAAAGTCACAGGTCAAAGTATAATCAAAAATTATCCCCTAGCTCTTTATAGCTTTTTTTTTTTCTTATTTCCCCCACTCCTAGAGAGGAATCATCAATTGATGGTCTCAGAGCCCCAGATTATCTGTCAGATGGAGAAAAGCTGTCTCAAGCAGTGAGGCCCTCTAATCAGATATCGACAGATAAGATGTTCTGAGTGATAAAAATAGATTTGAAATCCAAAGTGGCTTTTTTTTTTTTTTTTTTTTTTTTAATTAGAATCATGGCCCAACTGTTAATGTTGTGATATAAGATAAATAGAATGAATAGAAGTTTCCTACTTAAGCCAAGGTCACAAACCCACACATCAACAAAATTCTTCATGTTTTCCTCTAGATTGTTAAAAATACATTTCTTCATAATATAAACAACTTCTACCTGATTTGAAAGACTTTCAAGTTTCAAAGACATAGAGAAAAATATGAAATACTGACAGAAATGATCATACTCTACACTAAACTAGTATATCACTCTAACTGAGCCCAGTGTAGGATTTAACAGATCACTTAAAGAGATTCCTATAACTAGAAAACACTACTCAGATTCAAAACTCAGTTAAGGCTTACCTTAAATTTGTTTATGCATTAAGTTATGCATTCCATAGAAATATGTTATGTAGTAGAGAAGAAAACACAAGTTAATGAGAACTAAACTGTCTCCAACTATCTGCAAAGAAATTAAATACCGATGAAAATAATTCTGTCCACTGAGAAATAGATAGTTTTGATATAGATTCAGCTTGAACTGATATGTAAACAATTCACAATTCATTGCATAATCTTACTAATAAATGCTATTGGTTGAGGAAGAAAAGGGAGAAGCATTTCTTCAAGCTAACATGCTGTATGCTTTCAGTATTGAATTAAAGTAATTTAAATTGATATAAAAATATTACCCTTATGGTGATGATGATCTTGACACTGCTTTGTTAGAGCATTCAAGCCTGTGCATTAATTATTTTCCTAAAAGCACAGGACACTTTAAAAGGAGGGAAACAATCCCAAATAACAAGAAGAAAAAAATCATATATATATTTTTCTCACATTTGGCTTTGGATTTGAGAGGACAACAGCCTATCAAAACTTTCAAAGGGGAGTTCATAAAATCTGCTGCAATGTAGGAGAAAAGGAGAGACAGGAAAAGAAAGCTATCATTTTTGTACAGATACATCATGTATATGCACATAGGGTTTCAGCCCAGGAAACATCCTTCCCAGCAGGATGATGAGGAAAAGTCATTTGTCTGAATGATGCAATATCAGGCAAGGTTGACAGAAAGTGCTGGATCAGAGAGAGAGTTAGTGCTGAAGGAGGTGGGTGGGTGGAATGGAGATGTGGGGTGCAGAGAGCCCAAACCATGACTAAGCAGAGTGTTTATAAGAGATGTGCAGTAATGACAACCAAATAAGAGATGTAAGACATAACACATATCCCACAATATCTTAGGCTTTATTTGAAGGATATCTCAAATACCAGACTACTACCAAACCAGAGAAATGAAAAATGCATAGATTTTTGTGAATGAATTTGAAAGTATTGCTAGAAAATAAGAGTACAAAAAAGTAAGATGAATGAGGAAGATGTTCTCTGAACTGATGGCACAAAATTCAATGTAGATCAGTGTCTTGAGGCCATATTTACCTGGCCAGTGCTAAGACTAAATTACAGCTATAATTTAGAATAGCTTTTATAAAACATTTTGGGTTTATAGGGAACATTACAGAGCACTTGGAAATGTGAAGTAGAACTTTCTTTTGGATTACTGAAGTATTTTCAAAGTGCTGTGGCCACGTAATCCAATTCACATGAGAATTTGACTCATTGTCACATGAGAATGTGACTAGTAACATACCAACTTTCCTCTAACTGTTACAATTATATGCAAAATAGACATCTACATTTTCATGCAATGATGTGCTAAGTCAAATTCAGTCCTGTAAATGTAGGATTCAATAAAATACACATGATGTTTTCAATTCTATTTAAAAAAAAAAATTGTGTAAATACTGTAAAAGCAATCAACGAATTTAATGTTCTGAGCAATTATTAGATAGTTCTTACATCAAATGTGTATACCTATATTGCATATGTATAGAAATTAAGGTCATAGCTACAAAAGCAAAAATGTAAATGAAGTATCCTTTCACTTATTAATATTCAATCAAAACAGGATAATGAAAACCATCAGAGCTAAACTAATAATAATAATAATAATAATAATAATAATAATAGGAACAATAGCAACAATAACAACAACAAAACCAATCCTATTATGAGATTCTAGCCTGTGCCAGTGTTAAACAATTCTCAGGAGAAATGCATTCACTCCAGTCTTCCAAATAAAACCTTATGAAGGTGAAGAAAGCTTTCTAACACAAACACAGAAGATATTTCACCATTTTCTTACTACATTCCTCAAAAAGAATTTTTTAAACTATCAATATAATACTGGCAAGGCATGACTTGTAATTTAATGCATATCCAAAATTTAACTAAGCCTGTGCCTTTTGCCTTGTAATACTCACAAGGATTTTATCAGCTTTGAGCCTTTATAGGCTTTGTTGATAAAAGAACCTCTTTATAAGCAAAGAACACCAACTAATTAAGTATCAGAACATCCATTTTAAGCAGAAAAATGACATCTCCTTTACAGATAGGGTAATTTTCATGAATTCACAGAAGCCAAAACAAGGTCAGCTGCGAAGCCACTGAATTAAAGGTTAATCTCAAACTGTGGAAAAGCTCATGTTAAATAGAGAGGAAATTTTTTTTTTTTTTTTTTGCTTCTGGATTCACAGTACCAGGCACTAACTTGTAATTACAAGGATTTTGAATTAACTCTGGCTTGGTCTTTTTTGTTCCAGTGTAGATAATTTCCATGCTCTTTAAAGTTTGCTTTCTTTTTCAGATCAATTATCCACAAGCATTTGGTTAATCAGTGGTTACCTGCTCTGGCTCTCTACAAAGCAATGAACTGTCAAATAAACTGCATAATTGCTATTTCCTGATCCTAGCACTGTTATGTTATAGTTCTAATTTTGATAGATTTCCTTTAGCACCTTACATTTACAGTCCAAGGTACACCATTTATAAAGCAATTTATCATTTAAGCAGGAATGTGCTTTATTTTCACCTGAAAGCACAAACTGTTTTTGGATGCATTCAGATTCCAAAGGCAATTGTATCATTGATTTCAATTCACTGAACAGTTTTGATATTTAATTCAAATTCTTTTTTTATTAACAGATATTTTTGCAGCCTTTTTTTGTGTATCTTCCTAAACCACAGGTTGCATTTACTAAGGCTTATATTTTCAGGTAAATGCTAACAATATAAATTCCTCTCATGTATAGAAATTGTCACTTCACTGAACAAAACTCAGATTTATGTATGGACAGTTTTGTAAGGTTTTGAGACACAAGCAAGATTTGGAATGCTCTTTAGTAATAACCCCACAAGGACAGGTTTATCTGGTTCCAAACAACACTAATTGCCTATCTCCCAGCCTTGCATTATTAGTGTACCACACACACCAGCAAGTTTCATTATGTTCACGTGCATGATATGCTATGGCTTCTCACTGCACAGTGTATGAGGTGATTGACAGCCAATCTGACACCTGTCCTAGCACTGGGTGGCTATTCTCTCCTTACTGACATTATCTGAACCCCCAACAGCAGGTTTCTGCTGGAAAACACTGTTTAGACACTTGTATTTTCCTATAAGTAAGAGCCCACTAATCTAGCTCATTTGTGCAGATGATAAGATTGAGGTGGTACTCAAGGAGTGTCTGGTTAATTGTGCAGTGAAAACATTCTACTGAACACCAATATCAAAGCCACCTGCAGCTAAAGCAGCTAGAATTGTTTTAACTTAGATCCTGACAGACAGCAGAGGGGAGTAAGTAAACAAACAGAAGTAGGTTTTAGCTTTCTTTTAAAAAAGGAATAAACAAAACAAGCTTTTCAGACTTTAGCATCTTCCAATAAAAGAAAAAAATTGGGTCCTATCTGAATTGACATACATAAATAGTGGAAAAGATTGCAAGGACATTTACTTAATTAAAAATGAGGCTTAGTTTATAAACCAGACTTCAATTCAGCTCAAGCGAATCCAAACTAATTAGAACTGGTGTATTTCCCACATTTATATAAGACCCTGGATTCATCTGAAAAAATCCTTACTTATGATCTCTGCACATGGTGCATTATTACATGATACAGCTATTTGCCATATTGTTTTGACAAATTTTAAGCAGAATACTCCCTTAACCATTATAAAATGTTCTGCTAAGGAGAAAAGAAGGTTCCATATGACCAGACCTTTTTCTTTATTTATTCTCCTTCACTAACTCCTTATTCTCCACAGCAACTCATTATATCTTCAGCCTCAGTTTATCAATTTCTGCTAGACAGTGCTATTTTTTGTCTCACCTTCATAGAATACTCACTTGAAGGAAGCAGCAAACGTATGGATGGTGGCACAGGCATGGTTTAACCTTTCTCAAGTTAATATGGCTCTTGAATTAAACTTTTCTCTGAGTAAGCAAACCTATAAAGCATTATTACTCTTCTATGAGCTACTTAACTTTTCCTTTACACTGGCAATCTAATTTTTTCTTCCCTTTTTTTAAAGAATAATGTTAAGTTGACGAAAGTCAGAGGCAAGTTCAACAAAAACAATAACAAAATGAGGTTTTCCCACAGTTTTTTAAGATCTGGAAATGCCATTCTCACAAATGCAGTGTGTGCCACAGCACCCGGGTACCCAGAGCTCCGAGTGGCTTCCAATGATTTATTATAAGCAATAATTCTGTATCCTAGCAGTTGCTGGAGCAAGGCTGTGCTTGAGGCCTATGCACACACATATTGGAATTAATGAAGCAGCAGTTTATGCTGTTGCAAACAGCTGGGGGTGCTTAGCTTGTTTTTCTCTACAGAATTTTTGGATTTCATTTGTTTCTGGCGGTTATGGAATGCAATAAAAGGAAGAATGGTGAATGAAGAGAAATGAAACTATGTAAAAAGAAAAATCTAGACCTAGGTCAACAAAATATGCTCCTCTGATAATACAGATAATTTTTTTTTTATATTTTGTGTTGTTTTATCAGTTTTACTTTCCCCTCCAAAATGTTATATTTGATATCAGTAAAGTTAAAAACAGCTATGCATACATCTGCAAAATACACCATGCAGAATGATACAGACCTTCCCCCTTCTACTGCTCAGGTCTGCCAAAGAACAAGAAAAAAAATAAAAATTTTAGCTGGAATAGAATGTTCTTAATATGGTTCTATTGTCTCTAGACCTGTGCTTTTATTTTGTCCGAGACTTAAAAAGGTTGGAACTGCACTGTGCTGTGAGGATATGACCCCTCTGGTTTGCACCTTATCTGGAATATTTTTCCCTCCTGAAACCACTGTCATACATAAATTGTATTCACTACAGGAATTTGTGAGGCAGCCCCACAGCTCCAGAGAATTCTTAGTGGCTGGTATATTCTCGCTTTTAAAGTTCTTAGCAAAATAAAATTTAAAACAAGAAATAACGGGGCAATAAATGTAAAACAGTTCACCTGAGAATGGATTTTAGTGTCCAATTGCTGGAGAACATCCAAACACTCCTGAACTGCTGCTGTGGAGCACTCATTAGGATCAGAAAGAGGGAGGCAAAGACGAGAGTTTCAGCAGCTGAAGAGAGGTTGAAGGGCAGCTGCAGAAACTGGAACGTGTGTGATGCTTCATGCAGGGACTGTGGGATGTGCAGCTGCTTAATTCTCTGTGGAACATTCCTTTTCTCATGAATATTCCTTTATTCACTCTATCTCCTCCAAAGGGTTTGGCAGTGCCACATCACAGGATCCTGTCTAGTACTCTTCAGAGTCTAACTTGCTATTGCTTTTTAAGTCAGCTAAAGCTCTGAAATGATTGCTTATAGCTGGGGCATGTTTTGATTGCTCTCCTGTCTTCCTCAGGCTATTCAAATGAAGGCAGCAGCTGCATTTTGCCATTCACAGTCATTTATGCCTGCAGGCTCATGTTTCCTGTCAAAAGCTGGAACCAGTGATTGTATATGATTTTTGTTCTTTAGTTTAATCGTACATCACCAGTGTGTTCTCATAGCGTTTTCCATCTAGTAATGAGTTTATTGATCCACTCTTCAGTCTTTCATCTTTCCATGCATCTAAGCACACTGTAACAAAACTTCCACTGATCATTTTGTATCTTAAATTACACATAAATACATATTATAGAGCTATTCAATAATCACTCAGTATCAACAAGCTTTCTATACAAGGGCCCAAGACAGCCAAACAACCTTAACCATCACTGGAAATAATAACAGCTAAAAAAGAACATAACTAGGTTGCTACCATCTGCTTGGTCTGTTTCCCATTGCAGATTAAAAATGAAAAAAAAAAAAACAGAAAGAAATTAGAAATAATAAGCAAAAGGAAAGGAAGCCTATGATCAAAACAGCAAGCCACAAAAAAAGCTAACGTCCCTTTTGCTTAAAAATAATACTAACTCCTGTGCATCAATTTTAACCTTTAAGTTTTGTTTAAAATGTATTTTTTGCCAATTAAAAATTTATATTCTTACATTCTGACATCCTGATCACTATAAACTGTAGTATCTAAAAATACTTACTTTAGTCTGATATTCTGTCTTCTTTTTCTCTCATGGTTTTCCAAAGAATCAAGTATATTTGTGTTGAAATTAAATCATCTACTGCATCCATGCTTAGTTTCTATCACATCCTATTGCCTCACAGCCCACAGAGCTGGATTTCTAATATTGCCAATATCACTTCCATAGCAACACACTAAGATATCATAAACTTGGCATTACAGCTTCATTCCTAGATTAGGTCTAAGGTGGAGCTGATTTTGAAAAGCAGCTTTTATTAAAGCATACATACACTTAATAATCAAAAGTAATTGCCATTGGGGTAGGGATAAGGGCTTTCACTGTACTGCAAATCAGTTTCACAAAAAAGTTGTCCCTTTTCAACTACAACCAAGAAAAAAGGACTTGTTTTGTTTGTAATGTTTAGAATATATTTCCCCAGCCACCCTTAAAGAGAGATCCCTATAATCACAGGGATGCAATTACTAAAATAGTATTACTTTTGTTTTTCATATGCTCTATTCAGTCCATTACACAGTGGATACAGCACAGTACAAAATGAGGGCAAAATCTAGGTCCATCCTTTTGTTGCAATTCTCAAGAATGCATAGATGAATGCACAGAATGAATAAGTGAATGAGAAGCAATTCAACTTCACAGGCTGCCAAAATAATTTTGTCAATAAATCTCTTTACTTTTAAGCACAAAAGGTAATACATTAAGTAGAACACATATCATTTGGTCAGCATTCTGGCATGTCTTATGATATATATTGACTAGGGACAAATGGGCTACACTTGTTACTTCCTGGCTGGAGTTCTAAGTTAATTGTTAAGAGTATAATGCACAATGTTATTTTAGAAGTAACTAAATCTACAATGGTTTTAGCCTGTACACTTTGCACTGTCATGATCACAGAGGAAAATGTTATTGAAACTCTATTGGTCTCAACACAGGTTTTGAGTTTCATTAAGAAAACAGAAGATATAGATCACTTGACTGAAATAGCAAGTGGAAAAGAAAAAGCTACTTGTCTATTTATAAGATATTCAAGAAGGTTCTTTTTACAGCTCTAGATAATAGAGAAGGCTCTGTAAGGATGAATTCAAAGTGAAAAAAAGACTAAAAGGAATGAACAGTTTTGAGCAGAGAATACCTCAAGATTTGTTTCAGTTGTTGCTTTCTTTAGTAGATCCACAACTTGTCTGAGAAGGTGAAGAACCAAATTTCACCTCAAGGTTATTGAGGATAGTGAGGAAGGAGCTAAATGTGCATGATTTCAGGGAGGAAAAGACTGAACAATTATACTATACAATGGCAGATGGAAATATAAAGACAGTGATGCATGTGGAAAAAAAATCTGAATTTCACACAGAAAACAATTAATGCTATGCTTTCTCAGGAGTGGTTTTCACTATTTTGGCTCAAAGCTCAGGAGCAATGAAGAAAAAAAGGAACTGAGTTGAAGAAACAATAAGAGAAAGAACAAAGTGGAATGCATTGTTATGCTGATATGCACTGATATCTTGAATACTGCATGCAGCTGTATTACATCTCAGTAAACTTATCCTGTAACTGGGAAAAGTCCAGAGAAAAGCAATTGGTATGACTTAAAATTAGAATTCTTCAGTCTGGAAAAGAGACAGTTTACAAGGAAGATGAACACCTAGATATTATTTAAAAAAAAAAAAATGAAGAGAGGCAAGAGGAAAACAGTAATTAACAGCCTTTTCCAGGAAGTATGGAGGATCAAATTAAACAAGAATGCAAATAAATCAATGACGGTGGGTTGTGGCTGATTGTTGTTGTTTGGTTGCTTTGTTTTTTTCTTTTTTTTTGTTTGTTTATTGGGTTTTGGTTTGGTTGTTTTGTTTTTTTTAATAACTGCATGGTCACATCTTTGATTAACCTGTGGACCTTCTTGCTGTAAGATCTTGAAGGCACTAAAATGAGGACACTAAAACCTTATGAGGGTTAAACCTCCCTAGAACTGAACAATGCAAGAACTCTGAAAAGCTGAGAAAATAAATAGCTTGATGATTATCTGAGGCACAAAGTGTGGTCTGGAAGAAGCATGCTTGGGAGCTCAGGCTGACATGGTGCCCTTGTCAATCTTTGCTTTTATAACACACCACTGCCAGTGGGCAGCTTGGCTGGCATTTCCAAAGAGATCTAATATATTTTCCCAAAGGTCACTGGATGTCTTTCCTGGCTCCTGTGAAATTTTAAAGTGCTTTCACATAGAGCAATATGCCCCTTTACAGTGCTAGAGCTACTTGTTTTGAGCTCATCTATTCAGGAAGAATATCAGGCCATGCCCAATATGGCCTGATACTTTTTCCTAAGGCACAGGGTCAAGCAAATACAAAACAGGAGAAATAGTACAATTTGTACTGCCAGTACTGCAGAGTGAGAGAAAGCACACAGGCTGCATGCTAACCAAGAAGGGAGTTCTTGCCCTCAAAACCTAAAATTTAAATTCTGCATTGCAAATTTTAACCAGAGGAATAGTTCAGTAGGCAACATAGAACCAAGCCACAGCTTCACGTTTATTTAGTCCATAATTTGTCCTTCTTCCAACATGGATTAAAGGAGCTGACAACTCCTCAACCTCTTTCAGGAAAGAGAAACAGCAATTTTTCACTGTCAGGGATAGCATATTAATTAATTATGTATTAAAACATGAAAAACAAGGATTTTAACAATAAAAAACCTTCACTTAAATATCTGAGTATTAGGCAGATGTATATATTAAAACTCAATGGAAAAAGTATAACCTAGAAAATGCCCTGAAAAAGGGAATTTCCACTTATGCATGTTAATAATCTTAATTGCCTTGGTTTGCAGTTATTATCTTATGTGGGGAAGAAAAAGTGTTGGGTGTTTTTTTTTTGGTCAGTGTCCCTTCAAAATAAATATTTTTGCATAAAATGTGAAAACATGAATTATTGAGCAGGATAAAAAGATCCTTATCTCCAGTTTCTTATTTCTGCATCTTTGTGATATTCAACATTTTTCTTTTTTTTTTTTTTTTTGCTTTTCTATGCTTATAATTAAATGTCAGTTAGACTTGAATTTACAGACATGCAAATGTTTGAGCAGCATGGTAAAGGTGATCTTTGAATTTCAGATGCTGCATGAAAAACCTTACATTTGACTTCATTATATATATTCATTTCATAGGGAAATCTTAAAAGATTTTTTACTAGCTGCATGGATTAACTTGTTTCTGCAACTGACTGTGTGAAGGTATTCTGACTAGATGAAAAAATAACACTTCTGGGACTGAACTTCATTCTTCACTGAGACACTAGGTCTGATCTTGGCTGTGTTCCAAGGAAGTTCTACTTTGACTTGCTTGGGAAACATCAAGGTCTAAACCTGATATACTGAGTACACTCCAGAATCATATCACTCCAATTTAAGAACAAGATTATATGCTTAAATATGACAAAATTCCAGAATCTGGTAGAAAACAAATCTGTAAAGACTCTCAGGAAGGTGCTGAGATCCAGAGCTAACACTGCTCAAAGGTTTGCCACTGGTTACCATTTTCATCAGGTGCCCAGTAAAACTGCATTCCTAGACATTTCTTCTTTTGCAGAAGCAAAAAAATTCCAGTCATGTAAATTTAGTTTTGTGGTTCATTCACCAGAACCACTGTAAAGGACTATAGTGATTTTGATATAATACTGTACTTACTGTACCTCCTTCATCTACTGTGAGCTCAATGTTATTCTAAAATATGCAGGTTGTTTGTTTTTTTTTCCTTAAAACTAAGCAAAAAGGGAGGAAGATCACACATGTGCTTTGCAATTCTATTGCATGTTCAATACAGTTCTTTTCCTGCTTAAGATGTCAAATACTGGGTCTCATTTGTCATTACTCTTTCAGCATATTTAGTTTTGTGGACAAGTGTTTTACTTTTGCAGATAAAACCATGGTTCTACTATGTTGCTGAAAGGAGTTTTAAAATATAGATACACATTTTGCATGGTTGTCATATATTTACTTTCAAATGCACAGAAGTAGGACTCTCTCTTCTGAATTTCACAGAAATCTATGAACTGTTGTCTCTTGCTCTCCAATAGAAATTAGCTAGTACAGGACAGTAACAGGCTCAATACTGCACAAATTACTGATTCAGATTAACATTTATAACATTTGTTTAATGTTTTAATTAAACAAGACTTGCTTAAAACACAAATAAAGAAAGTCAGTTTGATTTTTTTTGGTTATTTCTTAAACTAATCTGTATTCTCAGTGACATAATATTTTTTTTGTCTTTACCTTCTGTCTTTAATTGTTATTTGTTGCTTTCATAATATTCCAGTGATAAAAGCATGTTTCCTGGATTTACTCACATTATTTCACCCAAAATGCTCATGGCACTCCTTTGTTTAGCAGTTGTGAAATCCACTACAATAACTTATTTATTGTGGAATTTTTCTGATACTGATACTTATACTGAGACAGTGTTGTAAAACCTGATGCATTTCAGATTTTCTTTCTTTTTCCTGAAGAGATGATTTTCCCTCCTCAAATAGCTTGATACCTATTTCCACTTAGTGACAAAGTGAATGAGAAAATAGGTGAGTAGCTGAAATAAAATATCCTGCAAATGAAGAGTATTCTGATGGAACAGCTCATTTAAACACCACAAGCAGATTTCAAAGCATTGGCTTTAAAAATAGACTCAAACAAGATGAATGAGCTAAATATTTCAACTCCTGAAATTTATATGTGGTTTAAATACTTTGACAGAGTTTTTAGTTTAGAATGATTTTTCTCTATTTCTGTGATAATTGAAATTGTAATGAAATGCTTTACCTATCTTAGTGAGAAGGCTCATCTTGTCTGACTGGCTTTTGATAAATAGCAGGAGCACAGACTGGAAAAAAAATTGAACTAACTAATAGATAATCCTACTTACAGCTGGAACCTGGTACAAATCTTGTAACTAGAAGCTCTCATTGATACAGTAGTCAAAAGATCAGGTCATTGAAAAGGTCTCCAGTTTTCTTTTGGTCAGAACAGTAATTTTTTTATATCTCATAAGAATTTTTTTCATTTTAACCTAGTCATCTTGCACACCCAGACTGCACTATTTTCTAACTCAGGTACAGAGTCAACAGATGAAGATAAACTGCTCATGTAGATGAATATAAAGTTAAAATTTGTTTTCTTCCTTTTACTGAGCTATAAAAGATACCTCTTGCCAGACTGGATGAAAAAAAAAATTGCTTTCAGTTTCAGCTATTGCAGTCAATAGTAAACCTTGTAAGATAGTAATACATCTTAGATATAGCATGTCTCCCATTCCTATGTGTGATACACACCTTAAAATATCTGCTGTTTAGTTTTCTTCAGTGGTTTGCATTTTTGTAATAAATACACTCTTTCTACTAAGCATATTTTATCTGCAGCTTAAATATTACAAAAACTACAAGACTGCAACTAAGCCCATTTAGCCATAAAATATATGTTTTGATGAATGTAAGAAAGCATGGAATGAAGAGGATAGAACAGGAAACAGACAGCATTCTTCATTACTACTAACTTTTGTCTTTTTTCACAGACATTTTCTTTCCAATACCAAGATCCAGTCTCTACTGGATCTGTGTTTGGAGAGAACTCATGGAATGCCAGCATGTCAGAGGACAGCCATTGGGGATCCTTATTATAGAGTTCAATTCTTCAAAACTGAAGAATTGATCCCACAATAGCTCCATAGAAACGTGGAGGGCTTGTTGTTCAAACAGATATGACTAAGCAAATAAAATTCAAAATATTTTCTTTATTTTGTAAAATATTTGATACTAACATCTGTATGCCTTACTAGAAGTGGGATATTGGATACAGTATTTTTTTTAAATTAGAGTGAGTTTTAAGTACAAAGTTCTCTGCCTACCATGCGATGCAGTGTTAACATATTCCAATGAATAAAATCATTTTAATTTTTTCTGTGCCACCTCTACCTTTTATACTGATCCCCATGAAACAGGTGTGGCACACAGCACAACAATTCTGAAAAATTTGATTAACTTGAAAAATAGTAGACAGGTCTTTCAGGTCTTTTTAATAAATTCCTTCTTTTTCCAAACATAGGGAGGCATGTATATAAAACTTTAGTTTTATACATATTCTATTTGTAGTTATAAAAATACAAAGATTGCTCAATTTTTATTAAATATTCTGGTATAAACCAAGCCCAGAGTTAAATAGGAGAATTTTTCTAAATGAACATGCAACCTTTTGGACAACAACCATAAAAAACCTCCCAAAGCCCCACAAAGAGAATAAAAAAATACCTAAATTAAATTGCTTATGCTGCTTTATTCTGTTAATAAAAAGCATAAGAACTGAAGACTTGAAAAAAATTGCTTTGATACAAAAATTAAAACTACTGCTCTTCTCGAGTAATTTTCTACATTTTTAATATAGCTACATAAATGAAAGAAGTTTCAGTGCCATATATAATATATGGTAGATGACTCAATATATATCTTTGATGTAATAATATTAATACCTTTGTTTTCAGATTCATTCAATCATCTCCCTGATGAAAGAGTCTGCATGCTAATTTATAATCTGTCAAGAAGATTTATTGATTAAACTAGATTTGTTGCCTTTCTCTTGCCTGTTTAGAAAAAAAAATTTGCTCTCAGGAGAAAACCTTGTGGCTATTTTACCATTAGTCATAGCTGGCTGTCTTCTACACAGGAAAGACACAGTTCTTTGTGCTACATATGGAATTTTGTTAATGTTGCAAGTTGGAATAGCTAAGGCATATTTAACTCTGAAATATTTACAACTGTTGTTTGTTTTTTTCAGTATTTTCATTATTTGTGATCATTTTTATCTGTTAAAAATAGTAATGATCACGAGAAAAGTAGAAAGGATAAGAAAATGTGGACTCTTCAGCTCCAACAGAGAAAAGCTTTAGATTAATTCCCATATATGTTTTTGTGTGCCATTGAATATCTTTACTTAGAAAAATAAATAACAGTAATAAACCACTAAAGAATGGTCTGTACTCACTGTACTTTTCATTTGGACAGAAACATTTTGCCATGAATGCTTGCCAGAACACACATTCTTGTAAAACTTCTTTAAGAGTTTGTCAAGGTAAGTAGTTTCACAATGTTAATATCAGAGAACCACCACGGTGTTGGCTGGTAGCTTTAGATAAAATTCCATGGAAAAGGAAGGACTTAGGACAATTCCAAAGAGAAATTGCAAATCTACAGGGCTATTCAGTAAATACCATATAGCAGCATGTTTACACATGGGAATGTTTACCATGAGACTTCCTTATGTAAAGCTAAAAGCTGTATAGTCAATGGCTCCTACTAGTTCAGTAATATGCAAGTCAATGCCTAGTAAAAATAGAAAGATTATGTCTGTAAAATAGAGCATAATTTTCTTTTTTTACCAGAAGAATATGCCCCACCACAAAAAAAAGAGAAATGAAGTAGTGAAAATAAAACCATTGATTCACTTTAAAACATCAAACATACAAAGATGTTTAGCTCAACATAATAAACAAAAACTGTCCATGACAAAATTATCTATATTTCTAATTATTTGAATGTAATCAGAATGTCTTAGTTATACAAGTTCTTAAATATTTAGAGAAGTAGGACTGCTCTTTTCTCACCCAAAATTTTAGCCCAAAATACCGTCTGCTCTAGAGAATATGAAGGTCTGAATATCAACATATTAACTTATTTTAAAATTACTCTAAATTTTTCAGTGTTTGGGAAAAATAAAGTACAAAACTCATATATTGAGCAACAGAATGACTTTATTCGTGATGACTTATTTACTGATGAGCTCAAAATCTTCCTTGTCAGTTATATAGAACCCTAACTTAGAGTTATTCTAGGCAAACTAGTTTTAAGTTTGGTCAGTTTGAACTTCAGTTGATACCAAAAGTTTTTGATTATTTGATCTGGTTCCAACAAAAAAAAAAAAAAAAGGCTGAATTTTATTTTAATTTAAATTGGATTTGATTCAACTTTATGATCATGAAAATTTCAAGGCTGTGACAGTAACACAATCATGAGCCTTAATTCCATGTACACTCACTTGGAAATCCATATAGAAAATGCAGGTTCTATAAAATACATTAATACAGAAATTTGACATGTTTAACAAATCCTGTATATGTGCTTCCCCTCTTAGGTTTTATGTTGGGACACTGGAAGGTCTTTTAGGCTGTTGTACCTTGTGTCCCTGTTTCACTAGCCAGGAACTACTGCAGGGGGTTTGAGAGCACCTGAGTAAATGCCTGCATGTTTCTCCTTCATCCTCTTTCCAAGAGTCTCCCTGATATAGATGACCATATCTATTTCTTTACCTATTTTGCTACAGATATGTCCTTCCTCTAGACCCAGAGAAGGCTTGGCTCTGTTTTATTCCTGAATGACAAGTCATCAATGTAACTTGCATCGTCTCGATTTAATAAGTGGGGTCACATCAAGTACATTATATCCCCCAGGCAGCAAAAATTTAACAGCTCCATAAATGTGTCAAGATGACAAAAGCTTCATAAAGTTGATATAAATTTAATATGAGTGACCAGTATTCTAGATTTTCCTGCAGGTATCAGTGATATTACTTTTTTTTCTTTCTTTTTTTTTTTTTTTCTTTCTTTTTATTAACAGCTTTCTGAGTTACCTACCACACAGAAGAATGCTTAAATTATAGTGCAGTGCATTCCCATTTATTTTAGAAAGCATTTTAAATAAATTGATACCCATATCCTGTAAAACTTGCTGTTGGCAGCCTTCTTTGTTTTGTTCAGTAGCCGAGGTAGAAGTTTTAAATAATCAGAGCAATATTTCAGAGGATATGGATAAAAAAGGTTATTTATTTAGTTATTGAAAACAAACAATAAAAAAGTTATATCTTTCAGAGCTCAATATTGACTTTTCAACTCCACCTGTCCCCCAAGAAAAAAAAAGTCAATATTAGAGAAGAATACTCATAAAACTAAGTTAGACTTGAATTCCAAAACACTTAGTCACAGCAAATGCCTACATGTGAAAGACACAAAGTTGGTTACCTTTTATATTTGTCTTGAACTTTTTTTTTTTTTGTAAATTTTAAGGATTACTGTTAAAAAAAATTGGGTAGCCTGATAGCACTGTAGAAAATAAGGTGTCTGAAAACAGCCTAAGATCTTTCATAAAATCAAGAACTAGCATGGCAGGCAGCATTGTTTTCAGTTCCACATCAAATCACAGACTAATAAATAACAGTGAGAGGTACTTTTACTTTTTGTCCATGTCTTTCTTCTTTTTCTTGGAATATGTTCTGTGTTGTGAAGAATTGTGACAGTAGGACAGATTTTTTACTATTTTTGTTCTCTCAGCATTGTCTTTTCAGAATCAAAACAGTCCAGTGACATTATAATAGAAATACAGAACATCCTGAGTTGGAAGGGAACCACAAGAATCATCAGGTCCAAATCCTGGCTCTGCACAGGACAACCTCAAGAGTGACACCATGCACCTGAGACACCTTTGCCTTGTCCAAACACTTCTGGAAGTCTGACATGGCCACTTTCCTGGGAAGCCTGTTCCAGTGCCCAGTCACCCTCTAGGTGAAGAACTTGTGTGTGAAGAAACTCCCTTTTCCTGCTGGTAATTCTGTGCCTGATGCACCCCAGGATATCACTTGGCCCTTTTGGCTGCCAGACCACTGCTGACTCAACTTTCCATCAAGGTGCTGCCCTTCAGCCTCTCATTCCCACCATCCTACTCCCCACTCCATCCATTCAGGGTTTCCCTGTGCCCCACACACAAACTGTCACTTGCCCTAGCAATTTTTATTCAAAAAATCTGACAATATTTTAATTCCATTGTCTTCAAAACAGGTCTCTATACACTTGATGAAACCTTGACTGCACGGATCAAACCTAGATTCCCTTTGATGTAAGTAGAACCATGATTTTACCTGTCTGCTATTTTTGTCCAACTCTAATTTTTCTTTTGATGGTATTTAGTTACTATTTTATTTTTAAACTCCTTGTGCTTCTCTAATCAATAGGATTGACAAAATCAACAGAAACTCTAATGTTGCCATTTGGATGGATTGGTGAAAAGAATCTTGTCACATGAATCACCTATATGAAATCCTTATTTCATACAAAGATGTTTTAAATAGACATTTTTTTTCAAAATTGCTTAAAATTATAGCTGCTATTGCACTCCACTAATGCCCCCATTAGCACAGATTGCCCATTATTATTGCTGTTATGTTAACTATTTTTTCCTGCCAGACAAAACTATACCAATTTCAATTTACACAATAGAAGATTTGCTGTTCATAGTAAAAACAATATCAAGTTTCTCACAGAAAAATAATGGATACTTCCCACAGGATTACCTCAGTCTTGATAAAACTTTTAACAGGAAAATAATTCAAATGTAGCATATTGGTTTGAATTACTAGCACCCATCTGAATTGTAAATGTAGAAGTTAAGTTTCTGCTGCACCTGTTTCACACTAGCTCCTGGATCATTCACATTTCTGAGGGCTCCCTTTCTTCCCCAATTTGTGTCTTCTACCACAGGCAAGGTCTTCATCTGTCTGCTGCTCATTAGCTAGGATTTATTGAAGGGGTTCCAGAAGCCAATCCATGTTTTTTGCCATTGCAATGAGTTATTATTAGTTACCACATACCTCCTGAATGGAAGTAATTTCTTAAATTTTTATAGAACACGACTGCTTGCAAATACACCTCCGCAGATACAAAACATTATATGTATTATCTAAATTAGTCCCAGTAACTACAGTGATTGAAGTTATTAAATACAACTATTATGTGAAATTCACTAAATATGGCCTATATTACCTTAATTATAGTAATATTTTGCTAAGGTTTATGATTATAGCAAAAGTATACAAATGGTTTTCCCTCTACAAAACTGTATCTAGACTATAACAAATTCATTAGTCCTCCATTAGCTCCAAAAGAAAATCAACAGAATAGCAAATAGTACTGTCACCTAACTCAGTCAGTAGTGATGACTCCTGACACTAAAGATCTGTCTGAATTAGCTGAGAGCTAAATAATGTACCTAGTCAACATCTCACTTAAATAATTGGGGAAAAATCCCTAATACTAAAGTAAACTAAAATAAATAGCAAATAGTTGTTTCATGCTAGTCATTTCAATAGAAATGATAGGAATAAAGATGCTGAAGAAAGCAGCATTTGATTTTTAAAAATAAGTTTCTGAATTGTACCCATTCGAGAAAGCGGATAATCTAAATTCATCTCTGATGACATGTAAAATATTTTTTTCAATATTGTTCCTTCACAGATTTTTTCCCTGGTTTTACACCTTTAGACTCTCAATTTCTTTCCAGAGTGTGCTCTTACAATGAAATATGTAAGCAATCCCTCTTCAATTACAGTGATACATTCAAAAGAATTGGCGAAATAAAATGCTCCCAGTTTTAGTATTGAAAGAGATAAAACATGGTAGAGGTATTACAACATGAATGATAATTTCAGGGGATGATTCCAAGTAGAGGCATAGTGTTAAACTGAATGCCTAGGTCTCAAGCTGACCACTTCAGATGATGTATCAACTCAATATTTAAATGTTAAATAACCCTGACACAGCAATTGAATACCAGGCATTGCACATGCAATGGTAATGGATACAATAATTAAAAAAAAAAAAAAAAAAAAAAAAAATTAAATTGAAGATTCCATTTTAAACTATGGAAAACACGTTTTTTAGGTTATTCAAGTGTATTATGAAAATTTTCAGTATCTACTAATATTAATGTGTTGCTAAGTTTATTCTGCAGCTGATTAATCAGCCTCCCAACCTGTAAGTTTTTGCTGCTAATTTGGTGAAACAACATAAATAGCTTGTATTCAATCATAAAAAATGGTTGGGCTGGTCTTTCAGCTTTTCTCAGCTCCTGTAAGCACCTCAAACCCCAAATCCCTGGAATTTTGTTGTCCCCTAGCCCTCACTGGTTGAGATTGGACCCTGAGCCTTTTTTTTTAGCAGGATTGTAATGTACACATTTTCTTCCTTCCCCTAAATGACACAATATCAAGAGAAAATACAAGGAATACTTCAATAAGGACAACAATACAGTAAGAAAAAAGTAAAGCTTGCATACAAAGCCCCATGCTTATTTCAGTGTTCATTTCATAAGTAACCTGTTTACATGAAGCATGTGTGCTTATCAGATCTTCAGACAGTAGTAGCCTACTGCGATCTAAAGAATCCTATTCCACACAACCTATTCCAACATAACCTTTAAAACAATGACTGAAGAAGCATGTAAAATACTAAATAAGCATGTAAAAGACAGTTGAACTAAGAAAAATATTTTAATTTTCCAAAGCAATGCATTGAGCTCTTTCATCTAGAAATTTTAGTTTGAGATGTTCAAAAAAATTGCAAAAATGAGGGACCACTCTCTCGCATGCAAAAAATACATATGAGAATTTAAAATAAATTTGGTGGGATTCTCATACATTGTCAAAGGGTTTAATAATGAGAATGGCAGCTGATGAGATTTGTGTGTTTTATATGAGCTGAGAATATGAAAACTGAAAAATACTTACTTGCATACATTGATTGATTGATACGATTGATACAAAAATAAACGTGATGCAACATTGTTGAGATTTAAATAATAACTACAGTAAACACATATGAATTTTAACCAATGAATTAATAAAGTATGTTAACTTAGTTTCTAGAACCAAACTCCTCAAGCTGGATGATTCTGAAATTCTTTCACGTTTTTCAGGATCCGAATCCAGAACTTCATTTCTATGTTAGACATCTCTATACCCTGTAGCAAACTCACTATTTTTAATCAGGTTCTCTTTTATTAAAGAATTGAGTTCTGCAAGGTAATTTCTGGATACTGGAATTCACTCTCATTCAATTAAACACTGTAAGACTTATCTGTCTGTTAAGATTACCAGATGGCCCTTAGCACTTGGCTTGGAATGAGTTACAGCCCATGATCACCAGCAGGAGCTAGGAAAAATAGAAGAAAAAGAAAAATACTGTGCAGAGTGAGAGAGAGTTATAGCTTTTAAAAAAGAAAAGCAAGATAAATGGAAACACAATGCAAAAGTACAGAGACATGAAGCATCCATTTCATTTTTAATGGCATCCACCAGTAATGTTAAATCCCAAAACAACTCACCTGCCTGTATTCACAACAAGTAAATTCTTTTTGCCTAAATTTTGAAAAAAGGAGTTTTGAAAAGGGAAAAAAAATTCCAAACAACTTCTATGCCATGATTAAAAACCCTAGCTCTGACCAGGACAGCAAACAATTCTTTTGGATGCAGAGATCTGTCATTCAATAAAAACTGGGCTTTCACAAGCTGAATTTTCTGTCTCATATCATTCAACAAAGGGACTATACTCTCTTCAGTTTAGTTAGTCCTAGTTTTTATTAACTTGGGAGACATTAGTTCATTACATATTTGCAAAGTGTACTGTGCATCTTGTTCATTATTTTAATAATCAGAAAACATAATAACAGTAATAATAGCAATTTTAGTAGATGATAATGATAGTGGATGATAATACTAACATCTTTGAAACAGACATTCAACAAGAAAGAAAACAGAACAAAAAAGAAGAGGTCAGATCAGTGGCTTGCAATCTTAATTTGTGGAGTTGGGCCAGTGTAACAACTGTGAATTACTCTGTTCCTATTTTAAGGTCATAAAGGTGATATTTCCCAGCACAAAGTAAAATAGAGAGCTTTTTGTCTATCTTCAGTCTATTTTTCTCTTTCTTTGAGAATACTCCTATACAGTAAGGTCCACACGTTCTGTTATTGAGGCAATCTCAACTATACTTCCTTTCATCTACAAATGCATCATGTAATCCACTGCAGTCAATACAATTGATTACATCAATGCTAAACTGACAGGAACTGAATAAAATGAATGCCATGTCTTATATCAAGGAAAAGGTGCAAACACAGTAAGCTTCAAAAATAATTTGCACTGCACTTGCAGGAAAATCCCAACAATGCAGTATTAGCAATTGCATTTTACAAAAAATTATAAAATCCTTTTAACATTTTAAAAATCACAGATTGGTTTATATTCCTATTATAGTGATTGAACTAGGAGAGCACGTGCTCTACTACACAGCTGTTGCAAATCTTTCTCTTTCAGTGAACAGTTTTACCTTTTTGGTGGATAATTGAGTGATTACATAACCCAAAGACACCAACTATTCTTCCTCTGTAGTTTTTTACTTTCTGCATAGTCTAACCATCAGAGCACAGAGTCCCAAAATACCATGAGACCTAAAGAGAGCTTTTTTAGGCCAGTATTTAATTGACTGGAACTCAGAAGCTAATTACATATTTGCATGAAACTTCACAGAAAAATCAAGTTTTAATGAAAGACTGTTTGCTGGAAAAGTAGGTGAAGGCTTTTTTTCCACATGTAACAGAGAAAATGAGTTGCTACTAAGAGTGTAAGAGCAAATAGAAGCTCCTCCTAGGGCTTCCCCTCAAGGCCCCTCACCATCTTTGTGGCTCTCCTTTAGAAGTTCTCTAATAGCTTTATAGCCCTCTTGAATTGCAGTGCCAAAACCTGCACAAAGTAATTGAGGTGAGGCCACATCACTGTCGAGTGTGACAATCAGAACACTTGACTGACTAGCAATTCATTTATTTAAAATCAGCATGGACAATATTTGTGGCAGTATCTAGGATTTTTTACTCAATATACAAAAAGGTAGGATGTTTACTGCAATTTTTCTCCTATTTGGTTTGACAGAATCGCTATTTTTTGCTATCTTCTGCGTCACAAAAATCTGTTGCTCAGCAGTTCCCAAGTGCAAGTGCTTTACAAAGCATGAATATTATGGGGAGTGCAGGACCTGTGTTCCAAACTCACCTGGCACTTTTGTGAACATTCATTTTGGCTGTATGTGTATTGGTGGCATGCCTAGAAATAATTGATTGGTACATATGTTATATATGGAGAGTGTAATGATGACTGGTTCCATGTGTGGGTTATCCTAAATGTTAACAAGGAAGTAGCCATTTATCAGAAAATGTAGAACCTCTTTTAAGCACTAAGAAAAAGGTTGCAAAGAATTTTAGACAGGAGGAATTTAAAGCAAAGAAATGAGGAAATAATTTGCAGTTGAGGAATGGGACCTTTGGAAATGAACACTTCTGAAAACAGGATATGTACAGATATTTTCCACTGGAAGAAAAGGACACAGGATCAAGAAGGAAATTAAATGTGTGGCTGCTGATAACTATTGACCATTAATTCAAAGCCTAAATAATATAATGGTGGGTTTTTTAATTTGTCAGTGACCTGTGTTTGCATGTGTTTATTTTTACTATGTATAATTTGTGATGATGGCAATCCTGTAAGAAGGAAAGAGCTAGCAGCAAACCTTCAATGCAGTTAAAAGTTTACAAGTATTAAGTTTCCTTTGAAAATCTATGTCTAGAGAAATTAATTTAAATGATAGTAGACTACAGTTAGGACTTTCAGATAAGATAAACTCCAATATTCCTTACAAATCAAAGAGAACTGCTATCACTTGGTATTTGAAATTAATTAACAGATAGTATTTTTTGCCGCAGAAAAATAATTTCTGACTTCATCATAAATTTTCATTTTATTTCAGTGTATTATTACATATACATTACAGTACAATAATATGGAAATATCAGGAAAAATGCACTAAGGAAGCAAGCTGAAATCATATTATAAAGCACTGATTCTGTTCAAGAACTGATACTGGTTTTATATTAGTTTTGCTACAAATAAAAACACTACAGAGCAGATTGTATATGAACTCTGGGTGGATTTTTCAGTCTTACTTTAAAAAATTGCTATTTTCTAGAAGTTATATAAGCATAGATGCTATACAATAGCCTAAAAATAATAAAAATAATGTTTCTAAGAAATTTAAATAACATTCTCAAAAAAATCTGCCAATATTGTGATCATATGTCTCTAAAATCAAATCTAGCATTCATTGAGAACTATCACAGATGACTTTATGAATATACTGCATTTATGAACAGTTATTACCTTTTTATTGAGTTTTATATCTGCAATGTTTAGTACCTAGGCACCCTAAAGGATCTGTCAGGCAGTGCTATTTTTTAAATATTCCTAGAGGTGCCTAATGTGTCTTTTCCCTCACAGTGCTGTGTTTTGGACTGGAAAGGTGTTGATATCAGCCCAGTGTTTTGGGTACTGCTGGGCAGGGCAGGCAGAGCATCAGAGCTGCCTCTCAACATTCCTCCATCGAGAGGTTGCGGGTGGGGAAAATCCTGGGAGGGGACACAACTAGGCCAGCTGACACAAAATATCCAGAGGAGAATCCCAGGGCATATGACATCAGCTCAGATACAAAGGCTAAAAAAAAAAAAAAAAAAAAAGAGGTGTAATGGGGGGCATTTGTTATTTGTAATGTTTGTCGTTTGGAGCAACATCTCTGTGTGCTGAAGTCCTGCTTCCCAGGGAGTGCCTGAGCATGGTTCATGGATGGGAAGTAGAAAACAAAACCTTTTTATTTTTTTCTCTTTGTGCATGCACGACCTTTCTCTTTTGCTCTAGTAAACTGCCTTATCTCAACCTACAAGTTCTTTCCTATCTTATTTCTCTCCCCAGGTTAACTGAGAAGGGGGAGTGACAGCAGCTTGGTGGGCACTTGGCATTAAACTCCAACCCACCAGACCCATTCACATTTTAATCAAAATGTATTGACACTGTTCCACAAGTGGCTGCAAAAAGACCCATTTCAAACTGCAGGCTATGATTGGCTGCTCCAGGAAACAGTATATGGAAAAATATTCAAGGAGTCAGTCTCCTCTTCCCTGATTAGAAAACAGTCACAATGTCTGCAAAGAAAATTCCCCTGTGAAAGTTCTCCTTTCATGTTAGACTACTTAACAAAAATGGAGTCTCCTTTCTCATTGTAATTGATAGTCAGTGTCCCATACTATAATTTGATCAAATTCTTTGAGCCAACCCATGACTTAAAGTCCTAATAAGACATCTACAGCATGAAAAAGTCACCTTCTCACTAAAATCTTCATAGTGTCCATGTGTCATTGTAGAGCTAACAGCTTTTTTGAAGGAAAAAAAGAAAGAAGGAAGAAGAATTCATAAAACTTATCTCTTTTCAGAAAAAAAAGGTACAAAGTTCAGGAAAATAGTCCCTGTTCCACAAAGGCTAAGCAAAACTTTGTCATTTCTTCTAGCTCTATTAGCCATGTGGTGTTTCCTTTTACCATTTGTCAGAAGTATCCTCTTTACCAAAACTACTAATCTTCTCCTAGCAGTTTTGAAACACTAAATTCTAAAAGTGCTTTTATGAATTTTAATTAATCTTCAGCATAAATAATCCAAGACAGGCAGGTATTATTCTTAATTTATGAGAGAGACAGCGTATAGAGGTAGAAGTGACCTTGCACAACTTTGTACAGAAAAAAATCTGAACAGAAGCCAAGCTTACATCTCAGGGTTTCTTTCAAAGTCTGGCAGCCATGCTTCCTTTTTGTGTTTCTTGCTTATGTTTTCCAAGCTCACCAACAGTTTGTGCTAACTTATTTTCAAAACTATATCAATTTCTGTGCTAGCAGAGAGTAGTACCTTGCTACTCTGTAATCAGTAAAAGTTATCTGGGTTGCATTTCCATCTCATCTCTCTAAAGATGCAAATATTTATTTTCCTAATCAATTCTTTGGATCCTCTGAGTTTGTGCATAAAGGAAAAATATAAGATTGTAGTTTTTGCTAACTGATGAAGCCATTTTTCTGTGCTAGATTTGTCTATGCAACCTGTTGCTGCATGCTGCTTCCCAAACAATTGAGTTCAGGAATTGATCCAATATACCCAATGTGTTATCTTGCTAACATAAGGTAAGTTTAGATTTTTTAATTCAACAGTGAAAGGATCATAAGCAAGTCAGTACATTCTGAGCTAGTTTTGAGAGAACATATTTCCTCCTCTAGTATAGTGGTCTCTTGGGCACTTACTGTTTTAGTAGTTATTACATTCTTCAAAATTACATTCTGTGTAGTGACAGTCACCCATCTTGCTTTCTGTCTCCTTCATATTTTCTCATATGTCAATTTCTGAAAAACAGACTGAAGAATGTGCTAATAGCACAAATAGTGAAAATATTGCATTCATAAGCATTCTGTCATTCAATTTGGGAAACTTTTCTTCTATCGGCTCTAGGGCCAAACGAGTTTTTTTCAAAAACTCTTTGTTTTCTGCTTTGTTTCCACAATAAAACCAAATTTTTTCAGGTAGCATCAGGAAAATAATCATCAAAAACACATCAGAACCTCCCTCAAATCCACAAGAAGACTACTTGGTGAACTGAGGTGAACATATTAGAGAGATCTTTCTTTCTAATAGGAAAGAGAGAGGGAAAAAAAAAAAAAGACATTTAATGCTCTGAGCATCAAGATGATGTTCATTTTAGAAAGTGTCTCTCTGGAACTTTCCTCTCCTTCTTTCTTGCATAGAAAATCACTTCCCCATTTCCACTATCACCTTGTCACAGCAGGTAAACCAGGAATAGACAGATCTTAAAGAGAGCACCACTGGATGTAGCACTCCAGAACTGAATGAACATTACAGTCCTAAATGTGTTTAGTCAAGGTCTATCTCAGAGGCTGTAAAACACATTCCAACACACTGGAACAACCCTCTTATGCAAAGGATAAAAAACCAACCAACAAAACTGCCATCATTATAAGGAAGAGTAACCCACATATTTCCAAAATGCAGCAAAATCTTCAAGTATTTGTGTTATTTAGGACGTATCACAGCAGATCATCTTCCCCAGGTTCAGAACTTATATGTGGAGATTGCAGATGGAGATTGGCAATGTTTTAATCTAAGCATTTTATAAATCAAGCTGGGGTTTTTTCATGCCTTAGTGAAAGTCAAGCAGCCCTGATTTTGGTTTAGTGTTTTATTAGAAATTAAATTCTCTTAGACATGCAACTCTTTGTGAACAAGGTAGTTAACTCAACAGTAGTGTTACTTAGCTAACCCAAGATGAAATGGTCATAAGGTGTGTAAATTGAAACTATTTAGCTAATTTGTTGGCAAGGGAATCACTGCTATTCTCAGCTGTGAGATCAAGGGAAACTTCTGTTTATGTTAAAATAAGTCATGCCTTAATACTAGAAGCAATGTCAGAAAAAAACAGACTAAACAGACTAAATTTAGATCTCCAAATGTAAAAGTTTCTTAAGCAGCTTCCAAAACGAGTAGCATATATAGCACACCAAAACCTTTATGACGATACAGATTTGCAAGCACATTTTGTTAAATCAGCCTATAATTAAAAAAAAAAATCAATACAATATTTTTCTTGCTCATGTCAGAGTATCTGGTATTATATTCTGGAACCTACTGCTACTGATAGTTTTCAGCTCAATTCTCTAATTCATTTCCTCAAGTGCCCTGATAAAATCCATCCTTGCTATACCAGTTCACTGACAGTAGTCTTTAACCAGATTCTAATTTTGACATACCATCAGCAATACAGAGAAAATGAAAGCAGACTGCTGAAGGCCATAAATTATCTGTAGGTCTACCTGCACAAGGCATTTTGTCATTCTGCCCAGACCAGAGAATTCTGAGACATGTATCAGTTGTAATTCAAGGTGACCTCCATCCCTGCACTGTGTTATTCCCCACTCATGTAAAAATTAGATGTTCCATTCCCATCTTCATGTCATAACTATTGCCTATGAATATTATACTTCCTTGAAAAATTTCATCGATTCCCAGGGGACAAACATGGACATTAACATTCTTGTCAAAGAGATTATTGGATTTTCAATCCACTAAATACGGAAAGAAACCTCAAGCAGATTAGTTTTGCCTCAGGTATGTATTCTGGTCTTGAAGATCATTTTTTTTATGCCTTGCATTTGATTACTGCAATATATCTTAGAATATACACCAAAAAAGAAAAAAATATGAGTCTGAAGTTGCTCAAACATCCAGTAACACATCACATACATATAATATCACTTTTGGGTGTTCAGGATTTACTTTATGTTTTAAAATGCTCAGGTGAACTAAGGTTATGTTTTTACTGTAGGCAATAGCATAACTACAATCTTTGTAGACATACCCAAGCTAGTCTAAAATTAGTTGACTCCTGAATGCTACCATTGTTGCCATAGCAGCCTAGAGCTCAGGATTTGTTATCGACATAGTTTTTCAGCCACAGGGACACCCATGCACATAAACTGTGCATAAAGCCAAGTATTTTGAACACAGGTTTTACCATATCACATAATTAAATGTAATGTTATCATTTTTAAGTAGTTTAGGGTCATTCCTAACTCAATTCCTGCCTGGATTCAGTTGTCACAGCGACATGGCCTAATGAATAATTTTATAAACTATTCTGAATACCAGAAGTTCACTATTTTAGTCTGAGTCTTCAATTAAAAAAAAATAAAAATTGGTCCCCTCTGACATATTTTTTCTTTTCTAGACTGACTATAAAAGATGACTAAGTCATAGTTTGTATTCTAAATGTACTCCTCCACACAAAGAAAGCTTTACTGATTTAAGCTCAAGTAAATGTAGTAGAACAGTAGAGCATTCATTCTAATTATAAATAAATAGATGAGTCTAGCTGTAGTTAGACCAAGAGAGTAGAACCATTTAATTTTTTTTTAGTTATTTTGATTTACCAGTTTCTAAGAGTCTATGCTCTTGGGATAACTTGGTTTGCTTTGCCTAGGAAATTTAAGTACCTTATCATTAACCAATATTGCATTGTAAGAAGTTTCCAGTCCCATATGAACTTGATAGAAACATGATAGTTATTTTTTTGTATCATTCCAAGAAGGGAAGCTCCAATACAACCTTGCTGAAATATTCTTAGCAGTATGAAATCAGGAATGCATAACTGGAATCAATACAAAATCAGGAATATATAAATAGAATTTTAAATATTTCCTGATGATTTCAGGAAATACTTAATACTGCCATTTCAGCTTAAAAAGACCAGTTTGGGAGAAAAAGTTGCAGCTGATTTTCAGTAAACAGAGATAGTAAGATGAATTTTGGATGTTCCAATGAAGTGGTGTTGCCTTATGTAATAACTGCTCTTTCTTCTTCCCTTAGCCATGCAATTACTGCTCTTGCACAGACAACTTGGTAGCAATAAAGCCCTAAAAATTTTGAATCATATGGCAGGAATAAAAAATGCTAAAGAGTAAGAAAACTACATCTACATCTCAGACTCTATCCCTGAATCTCAGGTCTAGGAAGACATTTAGAAACCTGAAGTTATCTGAAAGATTCACAGAGTCTTGAAGAATAATTTTACACTTTGTAGGAATGAATCTGAGCTCCCTAAGGAAGCTCATAACTTGCACCTACATTTTTCTTTGCAGATCTATTTCCTCTGAATTTTAGTCTGAGGTACAGTCATCTCCCCCTGAAAAGAAAAAGCACTTTGATTTTCCATCTAGCAATAGAGACCTTCACACAAAGACGCCATCCTTCACGTGGCAAGTGAAATACCTAGTGCAATTGCAGACAAAAATTGATGTGGAGAAGTAAAAAGTAAAGCAATTGTCCTTCTATTTCAAGCATTTCCTCCTCTATTACAGAGAAAAACCCTGGAATATGGCAAAATCTAAGATAACCTACAAGTCAAAAGGTTTTCTCTGTGCCCTCTGTATTCCAGCTGCACTAGGAGTTCAAGCAGCATTACAAACACATCACAAAGATGCAATAAAGATGGAGAACCTGAAGAAGTTTGGCTTTCAAAAATATAAACAGCCTTTTGATATATTTATTAACTCAAAAATAAAGACTGGGTTCTTTTTACTTTTGCAAAATTTGTTTTTAAGGTTTCAGATTACATTAAATGAGTTTCATTGATATGATATGAAATACCTTGCTTGTGTTATCACTCTTTCATTTCCTGTTTTCCTGACAGTAGGGTATCTTCTGTCATATGTAACAACAATCATTCACTTCTCTCAGGTATTCCATCCAATATTCATTCATTCATTCTGGCTTTATCATGGTATTAATCATCTGACATCCTCTGCCTTGGATTAAAAAGTTCCCAAAAAAGTTTTTATCATGTTTTATTTCCCTTGTTCTTTGTATTACAAAAATTTATTTTAATAAATTCCAGTTTGAGTCAGG
This sequence comes from Oenanthe melanoleuca, assembly GCF_029582105.1. Lineage (NCBI taxonomy): Eukaryota > Metazoa > Chordata > Aves > Passeriformes > Muscicapidae > Oenanthe > Oenanthe melanoleuca. Next base: position 34,236,008 of record NC_079337.1, on the reverse strand, counting down.
TAAAAGCATTTTGCCATATGATTTTTATTTGTGGATATTATTAATGATCTAGCAAGGATTAATGTGATAAGAGTAATTAAATATTGATAACCATAACATTGGTTATTGAGCAACACAAAACATCTAATGCAACCAATATTAAGCATGTGGTTGGATATCTCCTTTAGACTTTCTAATGAACAATTGACTCATGTCCTAAAAAGCACTTTTATGCAAGTAATAAATAAGTTCACAATGTTGAGCCAATTAGAAAAAATAAATAACAGACGAGGACAATCATTTTGGCCATCTTTTACTTCTAACTTTGTGTGTCTCCCTTCAAAGGAAAAGGAAATTTCAGGCTTTTATTCGGCCAGACATTTATTCCTCTCATTGTATACAGCACAGTCCTTTTTCTTTTTGTCAAAAGTGCAGCAGCAAGTCTTCCACACTTGACAAATGCTCTCCTTTAGGGGAAAAAGAAGGACTAAGACATATATATGGGTCATTTCCTATGTGGCATAGTATCTTTTGTGGATAGTTTCTTATGATTTATTTTCAATACAGATAAGATATGAGAGTTTGATTCAGAGATTTTTTTAGGAGTTTTTTTTTTAGAATACAACATAGCGAGGCCAGTAAGTTTTGCTATAACATATATACTGGTTATGGCACTGCAATATACTCCAGCAATCCATAGCAGCAATAATCTGGGGTGCTTTGCCCTTTATATTGGTGTAATTCTCTTTGGGTGAGGATGAAATGAAAGAGTCAAAAAGATTGAACAAAGATGCTGAACTTTCTGACAGCTTTCTAAGGATGCTGACATTCTCCACTTTCGCTCTCTTTCTTTAAATCATGTTTACTGTTTGCAATATGATTGCATACTTTCTATGTACTATGAGAATAAAAAAAATGCAGCTCATTATTTCAAATTATATCCTTAAGTGGAAACAATAGCAAAGCTTTAAAGAAGGCAGAGTTCTCATATAATCACTAAGACAAGGTAGCTGTCTGACAAGTATAAACTTTTAGGTAATGACAAGGGTAGGGTTTAGTGCCCTTCATTACTTCATCATATTCCATCTTCTGAATATCCACCTGTGCCTAAATATGCAGAAACACTTGGACAATTGACATTTTGATCTGTGCATCAAGGAGAAGCAGGATTGTGCATGCAACAGCCAGAAACAAAGAAATGCCATAGAACAGACAGAGCCTTCATGAACAAGTCACTGTCCCACTATATCCAAACAGGCTGAAATGGGGTATCTATTCAGAGATCTCTGCCACAAATAGCATAAGATGAACAAAAACAGGATTGAAGATAAAGCATTTTACAATGGCTCATTTATGGTTCATGGAAAATCAGTCAGCAAGCTGAGCCAGATTTAACAGTTCAGAAAAGATCTCCATGCTCAGGAAATAAATGAACCTCCTACAGGATGTATAGGTGGATGGCTCACTTGAAGCTGGTCAAGGTGGTTAAAATCTAGTATAATGCTCAACACATTGACACAATGCCACTCACACTGCTAATATAATTGCCAACATTTCAAGAGGCTTGATTTGCATTTCCGTATGTTAATTTGTATGACAGCAGAAACTGATATGGATTTAAAGTTGAAAAAAAGTGTCTTCAAGGTTATGGGGGTGGCAATATTATGAAAGAAACCTGTGAAGAGCCCTTCTTTGGTAAGAGTTTTATTTTTATAGAAGCAGGTATCTAAAATTGTGTCCATAAAGAGAGCATTAGAGATTTTTCTAATGCAGTTCCTCGAGTGAAGAGGTCAGCCCAGCAATATACACTGTGTAAAACCTCACTAGGCTAATGCCTGTGACATTAAAAGTCTATAAGAGTTAAGCTAGTCTAGCCCAGGATTGTGTCCTCCATGTCAGTCTAAGAACTTGAACAGTATATAAGCAGAGTAAATATGAAAAGATATATTCACAGCTGCCAATGTGTTGCTTGGCTGACCAGAATTACTGGCTCTTGCATCATATAATTTTATGTGTTGATTTGTTTTTATTTATATGTGCTTAGACAACCTTATGCACCCATCAGAAACAGGATTTCTCCTTTGAGACCCAAGGAAGGATGAGATAAACACAAGTGTAGGTGTCTTATTACAAGTGGTTAACTTGATGTTTTGAGCTTGAGAGGAAACTATGCTTTGCCATTTAATCAATCTTATTAATTCATGATTAATTTGCAGATTTCTGAAAGAAATACTCCTGGAAGGGTCACTGAAGATTTTGTTTTATTTTTGTTATTTTTTGTTCTGTCTAATAAACATTTGTTGTCTAGTAGAGGAAAGCAATAGTAGACTTGAAAACAAGATCTCTGGAAAAACTCAAGGCTAATCAATCACAGGTGGGGTAAGGCAGTTTTTAGGAGGTCTCAGGTCAATTGAAGTTGCTGTTTGAAAGGCACCTGACATGAAAATATGGTATTCTGTTACCTGATCATCTTGCTTTGGACTCAAAAGGTTATGAAATGTTTAAAGCTTTCTGTGAAAGAGGGTTATTTTCCATGTTTTTTCAGTCCTTCTGTAGATGAAACCATCAAATAGTATTGCAAATATATATAGCAATGGTTTCAATAGCAGAGATTTTGTAATCCTCTTTACCTTTCCTCACATCTCTAAGGAGACAGGCAAGAATTCACATAGTGGATTTTAAGACTGCCTTCAAATTATTTCAGATGTTGACCAATGTTCATCCACATGAAGAATTCTGCTCAGTTTCCCTCCAATTAAAACCACAGTGTTCTGCTCTGCTAGTTTCCAGGTTCCAGCTACTTTCTCTCCTGCTTTAACACAGGCAACACGTCTGGCTGATTAAGGAAATAGATGTTCATATTAAACATTTGGGACAAACATTATGATCCTCTGAGAGTCATAATGGAGGCTGAATGCAAGGCAGAACATTCTGTTTCGAGTAAGAACATGTGTTTATTTTTCTTCTGCGTCACAAACTCCGTCCTAATTATAAACACAGTAGCAGCAAAAGTTGGAGTTCCTGACTTATCTGAACTTTTTAGTAGGCAATATCCTCTAAGAAAAAAATGCCTCAAAAAACCCAAAACCCATAAAGGCTTAATTTTCATTAGAATCAGACTAGAGGGAGAGAAAACAACAGAATAAGAGATTTTGCTGTCTGACAAAAGAGACTTGTACCTGCAGAATAAAAATAGGCTGACTACTGTGCAGACAGCTCAGACATGCCAGTTTGGTCAGCATGATGCACCCTGCACCACTCAGGAGAACAGCAGGGGACTCATGAATTTTCACTGCCTTCCCAAAGTGCCCATCTCAGCTAGACTATTAAATCTATTTTAACCATAATCTCACCATTAACTATCCACCCACACACCGTCTACAGGTTCTCATGTGAGATGCACATGGATGAAATGCAACAATGCACTTTGCAAGAGCAGCTGCTTCTGTCAGTTTTCATTTCCAGCACAGGGTATTTCTCAGAGTGTTTCTAAACCTGGTAGCAGAAAATGCATATATGGTGAAGGAGTAATAAGGCACTAAATATCCTATACATCTTTAAATCATATAGCAACATTTCTAACTTACACTTAGAGTACCACGTATCATTGAAATACTTCAAAAATAGGAGCCTCGATGTACATGTCTGTATTTTGCACTCTTAAAGTATTGTTTATGCATTCTGTATTTAAATGTTGATTTCATGGAGCATATCCCTGGAGCAGTTTCTCCCTGAGCTCCTGGAATTAATAGATTGCAGGGTCAGTGAGATCTTATGGAAGTTTAATTATGTTCTTGGAGAAGCCAAATCTAATTCTGATAAAAATTCCAACCTCAGATCTATAAATATATCTGTCTGTCTGTAAGAGACAAGAACACTGAAAATTGTACCCCTGCATATACAGATATACATCAAAGAAGATAAGCAGAGCATCCAAATCACAAATAGACATAAAATTCGCTAGCTTCAACCTCTGTCCCATTTTCTCTTTTTCCCCCCCTCCATTTTCCCATTCTCCATTCCATTTTTTTCTTCTCCAAATTTTATCTGCTTCTGACCCAGCTTTTGTCACTCCAGGCTTCCAAAGCCACCACCTACTGCTTTTTCTCTAACTGAAAGTTCATTCAAGGTGTTTGATTTTTCTGTTGCCTCAGTTATCAGCAGAGGAAACAGAGACTTCTGTCCTCCTTCCATCTGCACTCCTGTCCAGCTCCTCGGTGGTACCAGAGCATTGCCTTGTCTGCAATGGGAGCTGTAAGAGAACTGAGGGCAGTCACTCCCTGCCAGTAATAGATCACCTCAAAGCTTGTAGATTCTAGGCAAAGCACATAGAATTTTTAGGCTTAGACACTTTTGAGTAAATTCCACACAAGCCAAAAGACTTTTATTCACAGAAACCATTTCACTGTGAAGTTTGAAATTTTAACTTCAAATCCAAAGATGATAAAATTGTGCTGCATAGAACAATAGGAAATAATCTAGTAAGAATAAAATATATTTTGCATATAAAATATAAAATAATAAAGACTGGGTTTTTTTTCCCCCCTTACTATTGCAAAATAAGACATCTGTAACCTGGCCTTGCAAAGATGACCCATTCAGGGTTATTTTTTATAAAATAGTTAAACTTTAGGGCAGGTGCATGACATGGAAGCCATCAACCCTAATGTTTAGCATTTGGCAAAGTTACATGAGAGAAAAGCTGCAGAGTGCTTTAACAAGAAATTAATGTTAATGGAGAATCACAGAGCCCACCCTTCCAGGAACACAGAGGTAGCTTTTATTCCTTGCTATCATTCTTAATTTACTTTAAAGGTTTGGGAAATAATTATGCACGAATTTCACTCATCTTGGCTGCTGCTCATCATGAAGTGTCAAAAGATCACACAGTTTATATTTGTAACTATGATTTCACCTGTTATAGTGAGAAGCTGCTAGCTATATAAGGGCCCTTGTTCTCATGAGCTGTATATAAAAATATCCTGAAACTAATTAAAATAGATAATGAAAAATTTTATACTTTATAATTTATCATTTTTTTAAATTCTTACTTTATAATTATATGAAATTATATTTTTCTAGAGATGTTATTTGAAGGATAAGATGGAAGAATCATACTAAATTAAGAAGAATTAGACACAATTAAAATACAGCCCACTCACAAAGCATCATCTCTACTTGATTTTAAACTGACTTTAAACTCGATTTTAAACTTGATTTCACATCTATATATGACGTGAACAATAACATTTAAAAAGTGCTGATTTTTTAAGTAACACATATGATATGAATTATGTCACAAATTATTTGCAATCATCATACAAGAAACCTCAAGATGTGATTTTACAAAATGAGGAGATAATTTCAAGCATGCAATCCCTTCCCCTTATTCTCCTCCCAACACATCCTTGTGGAGAGAAATGAAGAGATGATGAAGGAATAGCAACAAAACAGAGTTGTAAAACAGAGAGTTTGGAAGTATAAAGGAACACAACAAGAAACAGAAGATGGAAAAATCAAAGAAACTATTTACTAGGAGATAAATAAATGAATTCCTTTGAAGATGAGAATTAATATTACAAAACCAATAGGTTGGAGAAAGTGAAATGACAAAGGGATGGAAAGGGAGGATGAAAGAAAATTCTCATAAGCAGTATGTACTCTGAAGGACTGTTGAGTGATGGGACTAAAAGAGATATTAAAAGGCAAAAACATAGTTCCTCTCACACTGTCTGTTAATACCAAATGAAAATTGTATTTCAAAATACATATTGGCAATTACTTTGAAAACATACACATAATATATCCTTGGAACACTTTTCTGTGTGCCTATAAATTTACAAGATGAATACTTGCCTTGCAAGTACATGGTTTTAAGTTCTCTCTATAGATAATTAAGATAGCAACCATCAGTGCACATATCTGAAATCTCAAGCTACTCTTTATCTTAGTATTGCCATTAAGTGAACCTAAAATAGCCAGTAAGAGGTGAGGTCATTTCACAGAAATAACTTGTCCATACCCTATTTCAAACTGTGTATAAAACTAGTGGAGTGAATCCTGAGGAGTTAAAGGATTATCTTTATGAAGGCTAAATAGATTGGAATTTTCTTTCACCATCCATTATAGGGAAAACACCTAGAATAAACCCAGGAACAGGGAAAAGAAAGGTTCTAAAAATCAAAATGTGCCATTATCATATTCAGAGTCTCCTTTTAGTGACAAATATTTCAAACTGAAAATCATATATTGCATGTCATGGCACTCTTTGCAAAATAATTTATCAAAACAGAGAGCTGTGGTGAGAAATGACCCAGAAAATCAAACCAAACCATCTTAGGTGAGACCTACCAAACTCACAGCATGATAAAAAGTTCTTTAAGCAGAGTAATACAATTATACACCAAAGAGTGTAAATTAATTTTCCACATTCAAGGGGAATTATACTTGTTTCTGGTTGAAAACCATTTTATTGTTTAAACACTTTTAAAAGGACAGTAAAATCTTGATCATTCTTTCCATCAGTTAATTTCACACAGGAGAATTGAATAAATTGATTACAGTATGTTGGCTAGCATGGATTAACAGTACTTCAAAAAGAAGTTGAGTTATTTTGAATCATAATGGTTCACAAAATAATTATATTTTCTCCCTCCAATTACAGGTCTTTAGGCAATTGATTTTGTCTGTAAACATATATGTATCAGTCTTTTCCATGATGTCTGGAATACCTACAGTATTTCTGTTTACTCTCAGGGCCTGAAGTTTACACTTCTGCCTCCCAGGAGTACCATGGCCTGAGCTCAAGGACAGCTCTCTGACATGGCACTAATCCAAATTCACACTGCTCTGAAGGAAGAGCTATTCAAGAAAGAACCTTAAAAGTCTTGCAGGGAGATACCTGCCCCTGGTTCATTCAGGAGTTTCTTCAGGCCATCCCATTGACCCTTGCCTCTGTGCCTTGCCTTTGCCTGCCCACACATTTCTGATCCTGTGATGAGAGATCTCTGGGCTGTGTCTGATCCTCGCATCTGTCACTGGACCTGCAAAGAAGAAAGAAACACAAAACAGCCAGGCACAATGCATGAACTCCATAGAGGTCAAATAAACAGTTATCACACATTTCTGAGTGTTATCTCCAGCACCATACTGCAAACCTGAGCTGTAGGATTCTCTGCAGTGCTTTTCATCTGATGCCCTGTTCCTCACACCGTCTTTGCCTGCCTGTTTTCTGTAAACAGAAGCTGCTACAAGAAATTGCCAATGGCCAACTCTCCCTTGCTTCCTTCCTGACAAATAGGCAGTGACACTCTTCCATGAAAACACCTCAGAACATCATCTGAATATCCTTCTAGGCCATAGGAAGGATTACACCTGGTGAGGAGAGACTGAGAGACACCTGAGAGACTGTAAGACTGAGCAACAGAGAGGCAGAGCCTGTGCAGCTATCTCAGCAACTAATCAAAAACCAAATTCAGCCATAAGTGAATAAGAGGGAAAACTGGAATGTTCTATGCAATTGGGATATTAACCACAGCTAGAAATAATATATTACAAAAAGCTTAAAAGACATAGCTTACCATTCCTATTCTGACACTAGATTCATAGGAACACAATATATTGGTCTTACATTATGTGTGGGACCACACACACACAATAGACATGAGATTTTCATGATGCTATTAAAACGGTTTTTATAATTTCTTGCAGTAAAAATGATGCCCTTTATTCCCTTTCCTTCTGTATCACTGATGGATTATAAGTGATGTGAAGGTCAGTGTCTGTTCAGGCAGCTTTGCTGTGCTGAAGTAGCAGAACACAACAGGAAAAGGGGTGACAATAATGTAATGAATATACAAGACCCACTCCTCAATTTGTAACATGGATTTGAAGTTAATTTCTTAGTGTCACAGATTTAGAAACTATGCACAAAATTAAACAACACAACAAAGGATAAACTAAGAATAGTAACAGCATAATATAAAATCTGAAGAGTGAGAAGTCATTTAATCAAAATTTATGGACATAATTTAATGTTGTTAAGTTGATATCTACCCCACAATATCTAACATTTTCCAAATGTTCCCAGTCCAATTCTTAACAACCTGCTGTACAAAAAGTAATCTCAGTAGGCTGAGGAACAAATAAAAAGCTGAAACTAAAATTTAAAGAACTTAATTCCATACCATTTTAACCACAAATATGCTTGCTTAGCTTAAAATTGCCATTATCTACCTATTTATTTAAAACCTGAATTTATGAACTGAAAATACTGAATGAGAAAATAAGTCCATCTTTGATGGAATTAAGACTAAATTATTTACTTAACTTTTTTTTTTTACTAAGCACTTTTGAATCACCTTCCAGGCTCCAACCAGTACAAGGATTTCCTGAGCCAGATGTGTCTTTTAAAGTATGTAACCACCATTATCTCATCCAAAAATTTTTCCAGCCTTCCCTGGAGCCCTTGGGAGCTTTTAGCACCTTCAGCAAACACAGTATTAGTATTAACACAAGTACCTCTACAAGCCCCTCTATGAAGAAGCTAATACATGCTTCCCAAATCCATACCCCTTCCCTAGGAACAGGTTTCAAGGCAAGAAAATTGTAAACTGAAGACTTGATTAAATAAAAAAACTTGATATTTGGGAGCACAAGAAGTTTACTTTGAATTCTGAGTGTTAATTTGCAGGAGTTTAGAAGCAGGCCTAATTATTTTATTCTCCAAATGTTGTGCCCACAAGGCCTGATAGTTTTTTATTACTCTTGGCATTAACAACTCAACTTCTTAATCATGGAGATCTGTAAACTGTCTCTTTTCACAGTAATTCTTGGGATTTTTGGTACTTCAATATTTCTGCCCTTTTTCACAATACTTAGAATGAAATATATAATTCAAATTAGTTTTCCTTTTCTTCATCCCCATTTTATATATAAAAATGTGCTGTAAATTATATGGCTTTTATCTATTTTCTAAAACATATTTTTTACTACCTTCATCTATATCATGGAAATTTTTGTCTTTCCTTTTTTTCCTTAATAAAAGGTCTTTCTCCCTCCCATGAGACAAGCCTTATCTGGTGATTCACTGCTGATTTGACCAATTTATCCCCACCCAGAACATGTGTATCATCTCTTTATGGACTTATTTGCCATGCAAAGCAATACATTCTCTCTGCATTTCCCTGCCTTGCAGATGTTTCTGGAGCAAATTAAATCCACTAATATTCTAATCATGTGAATTATCCCACTGAGCGTCTCATATGCCAATTGAGACACTGTTGTGATCATTAATTAAGATTTGAGCTCTTCCTGTTTATTTCCCTTTGCAAATTAGTGCAGAAACAATTAAAATGTTTGGTGGATTGACATTCTACTATTGTGTTTGTCCTTCTTATGACCTTCTTAAAATCATCCTTAAACTCAAAATTAAGTCATCTTCCCGCTAATTATTGTATATACACATCTTTGAATACTTGGAATCTCTTTTGATCCAATTTAAACCTTTTGTCATTAGTGAGACAGGACTGTGCCTCAAAATGTTCATGACAGCAGAACCATATTTTATGGGTCAATATTAATAAAGAAATTACAACAGGTCACAGAATTATTTATCTGCTCTAAATAATTATAATATCAAGTTCCTTTCCAGTTTCCCCTTCTCTCCTATCTATGCACATGAAAGTACAAATACAATAAAAAAACTGTTGAGGTTTCCTGTGTAAACATCACTTAATTCTTAGGAATTAAGAAATAAAACTTAGGAAATTGCTTTGTGAACTAACAACCCTGTGAACAGATCTCTCTCACTGAATACATCTGCTTGAAGAAAATTCAACTTCACTATGTTACAGCACATGTTATTAGTTCTCACATATGCACCTCACAACTTTTTTAAGTGGCATGTTGCTCTTACTGATGCTGAGAAATTTTAAACATGTCCTTCTATGAAAATAGTGGGAAAAAAAACCCAAAAAAACAACAGTAGGAGCAGTCTGAAAAGGTAAAACAGTTAAAACTGCTGGAGCTGTCCCAGTTCAGCTCTGCTTACAGGGCTTGTGTTGTGTGATGCTGCTGGCACAGTTTCTCCCCCAAAACCAGGCACATTGCATCTTGGTGGCAAAGGCAAAAATTCAAACTTGAGACTCTGGTTAGAGCTTAAATTTCTACAGAAACACACCCAGAGAACCCAAGAAATATTCAGAGTACTCTGAGGTGATCAAAGGGAATGAGTGCTGTGGAAGGAATTACTATGCATCAAGGCTTGCTATTGGATTACTACACTGTTTTGCAATCACTGTCACAACAACATTAATATTAGGCTGCAATTTCAGTTATATTTTCAGCAAAAAATTATTTATTCATATAAAGCTCTCTCCTCTATTTCTCCTTGCCTGGCTTCAGGCAGCAGTCAGTGGTTTCATTCAATTGCTTCCAAAGCACAAATATTTCAATTGTTGTCTCCACCTATCATCAAGTACATCAATTACTCATTCCCAATCTTCAGCCATACTTCTGCATTTCTAAGGATTTTTAACCAGCATACTGAAGAGCAAGTGCTTGAGAATTTCTCCTAAAAAGTACCATCTTCTCAGTATCTTCAAGGTTCAACCAGCTGTTCATATATTTTTCCTTTTCTCTCACATTTGTGTTAAAGTGTTCATATGCCATACTCCTGAAATTCATACCAAGCTATTGCAGTTCAGGTCTATTATTAAATATGAAACAGAATCAAAGAACTCTCCTCTTAAGCAAATTCCAGGGTTACCTGATGGTTGCAGTGTCTCCAGTGCTCTCTGTCTGCATTTAACATGAAGTACCTGTAAGAGCATATTTACTCAGCATTTGCTCTTGATGCTGTAACTGCTACAGCATGTAGTAAAGCACAACAAAAAGTAAGAAGAAAATATTCTAAAATACTTTCTAAAGCAAGAAGAAAATATTCTTAGTGGCCTCTATCTCCTATCTTACAGCAAGTTATACAGTAAAACCGTATGTTGTGTTTAGCACCAGCAATTAGAGTTGCAAGAATTATACTAAAATTACTTGGTTTTTCCATTATTGTAGCCTTAAAAAATTGAGTATTGACTTAAGAAGAGAAAATGTTATCTGACACATCCATCAACACAGAAAACAAATCAATATTGACTTTTATAATTTCACTAGAGCTTATGTATTGAAGACCAGACACAGGGTGGGGTAGGGCTTGGAAGCTATTCTATGTAGAATGCTCTGGGATAAAATCTGCTGTTTAAGTATATACAATGCTTATTATTAGATTTTTTAAATTAAAATAAATATAAAATAAATGCAAATAATTTCTAAAGCAAGACAAGCAATCTCCATAGTTGTTTTGGTTTTGGTTTGTTTTTTTTTTTAAACAGACACCACATTTTTCTGCTTTTCAATCACACTCTTTGAATAGATGGCAATTTGAAATATGACATCATGATTGAGCACTTCCAGTCTATATTAATACTTACCAAAAGAAAAGGCAAAACCCCACAACTTCTGGTATCTTAAAAAAAAATTGGAATGCAATTTTAAAAATGCATTCAATTACTTACACACTCTTTAAGCAATTTAAGCTTTGTTCAGTTCACAGTTTCTGATTGTTAGTGACCAGACACAGCAACATCTGTTTTATTGTAACCAAAAGCATCAAACACTTCTTTATTATCTGTTCAATGTAATTATCTGTCCTGGACATCTCCTTGGAATCCATCCAGAGACTACTTCTGAAAAGTGTTGAGTTCTCTGCAAAAAAAATTCTGAGTGTCCTCAAATTTTAATAGTGAAACTGAGAGTCCTCAATGCCCTGGAGAATTAGGCCAAAATTCCAATTTTGTTTCATTATCAACATCACAGATTCTCAGCTGGTTTACACAGACTCCAGTGGCTATTGTTTTAGTCAAGTCTGGTGTTGTCAGAGCAGTTATGAGAATTGCAGCTGGAACACAGAAATCAACATATTTTTTAGAGGGAGGAGCAACCTGCCGTGAAGACGCAAAGATGCCCTATACCCTCCAGTAATAAACACACATTTCTTACTGAATTTGTGACTGGTATAATCAATCCAGAGACTTTGTCTGTGCTAATCCACATGGAAGATGCCTGGAAGGTCACATAAACCACCATTCCCTTCTGTGGGAAGCTGCCATGACTCTCAATGTTCTCAGCACTGCCAAGCGTTTGATCTGTAAACCTATATTTATGCTGGCAGTTCACACTCAGACTGAAAAATCTGCAAATCATTTTGCTCAGCAGTCTTCAGTACATTAATTTGCAACACAGTTGGCAGAACATACAGTAAACATAGTGGTCATCCAGTTTCCTTCAAAGTTTGCTTCACCGACAGTGAGCATACTGTTTGCTTTAGCTCTGAAATCTCATATAGATGTGTGCCTTATGAGGTGATAAGAGTCTACTTTATTCTCAGAAATAAAAGTATGGTAATAAAAAAAAAGCATTTGCAATTGCCTTCTGCCATTATCTGCAGAATTTTCAGTCAAAAAAAAAAAAATCAGAGTTTTTTTTTCTCCCTTAGTATTAGCCTGTCTCTCATTTCTAAACCAAGCTTATTTCTTGAACATAACACTAACAAGTCTGAAAGTAATGGCTAAAAGATATACTAAACAAGACCCAAATGGATAGCACACCTTTAAAGAGTTATTTTAAATTGACTAAAACTATTAAAGGGAATGTTTGGAGAAGGAATATTTTTCAAGGAATATTTTCACAAGAATATACTACAATAAACATTAGCATACGATATGGAATGGGTAAATATTGCATCCTGTGGATTCTCTACCTTTCATTGCTTCCATCTTCTTCTGAATATGTGGTGATCCTAGCAAGCTCTTTAATCAAACAAGTATTTGATCTCCTGAGAGCTTTAATTAAGACAAACCTAAAGTTTGTGTAGAAAGTCCTTGAAATAGTTAGCCCGAAAGTACTGAACAAGCCTGAAAGAACTTCAGGAAATACAGGGCATTTGAGCAGCAAACCAAGATGATAAGGAATGTAGAAAAAATGTTCTCAGCTATGAAACAAAACCTCCCAAGTAGAGCTGAAAATAAAGAAATAAACAGATAACAGATGCAAGGTCCAGGTTACTGAGGACAGCAAGTGGGGTGGAACAAAGCTTGGAAAACACTGGAAGACACTGGGTTTAGAGTCAAGGAACTGGAAACTGTGAACTAGTTCTGGCATTGGTTGGGAGTGCTCCAGTAAGCCAGCTTCCACAGGCAAAAAATTGGTGGAAAAAACTCTGTGCGGGTGGAAGGACAACAGGGAAAGGTTGCCAGGCTAGGAAAGCTTGTGTTTTGTCATTTTGCCATTTCTTATACAGGACTTAAACTGGAACCTGATTCAAACATAATGGGTTTCATGCTTCCTTTGTCTCAATCACAGACAGGAAAAACCACACAAAACCACATATGGGTTTACTACTATGAATAGTAAGACCTTTTAGTGCCCTTCATTTTTCTGAATAACAAACCAAATGGACTCATTTGTATGGAGATGTTTGCCACAAACTTGTGTTTTTAGTCCTCAGTAGGGTATAGTGAGTTCAGAGAATGGAGACAGGAAAAGAATAACATTTAAATAATTTGGAAAATACTGCAGTCAATAAATTATACTTTTGTTCTTCCCTAGTGAATTTCTCCCACCTTGACATGCTTGACAGCTATGCATTAGTTTAAAATTCCAATTTGTAAAACTGGCAGGTTGAAAAAAATTCTAAAACATGCTTGTTTACTGGGGTAGAAATCTTGAACTGACTGTGCCAGACTCACAGCAGAAGTGGCTTTTGGATGAAGGCTGATCTCTGACCTTGTCATGTAATCTCTGCTGAAATCAGTGAAACGTGCATTTACTAAGAAGCAAAGAAATCAGCTCAAACATAGCATTCTTATCAGATACTGGAATTAAAATAGCAGCATCAAATCAAATATCCACTCTATTTTTATCTGTCTTAGGCTGTCCTTGATACTTCTGAAGCTCGATCCAGCTGAGATCACTGGATCTAAAAATTCTTTTTTTCTTTAAAAGCTGTGTGTCCCCTTACAGATCCTCCCAGAGTCATGAGGTAGGCAAGATACATTCCTGCCATCACTAAAGCAGTAGAAAATACAACAAAAGAAGGAGGAAAGGTTAGACTATGCCTAATTTTGCAAGCAGCATGGCACAATGGCAGTGAAATTCATAGAGCAGAGCATTTGCTGCAGAAGACTAGCAGTCCATGTTTCATATTTATATATATATAAATATATTTTCTTTTTTTTTGAAAGGATCATAGCTGACTCCTGTTTGCTCCTGTGAGCCAATGTCCATTAGGGGTCAGAGCTCCTCAGCTGTGCTCTAACCTCATCACCTCTTACCAATTCAGGGCATCAGGAAAGAATTGAGTTAGAACATTCTGAAAACACTTGGAGGTGAAGTGAAGTACAATTGTAAATGGAGTGTCCTTATCTAATATTAAACACTAAAGGGGACACAGTTACAGACATCCTAGACACTGTTGCTTAAGATCACTCTGACAAGCCATAATTTGCTCACGAAATTCACAATAATAGCACATGATGGCAGGAAGATATTTGAGCAGCTAGACAACAAAAAACCCACCCCAAACCAGCAGGATAACTCACAGATAAGACAGTCTTATGCCTGTTAGAAAACCCTCTGAGATCACACTGTTCATGGCTGCACAGAGAGAATTTTCTGGAACATAAATCTAAAACCTCCAGAAGCTAAAACCATTCATAACAACAGTACTACACAGCCATACCCACAGATTACTTGCTTCAGAATTACAGAGGTACAGTTGGTTTTTCCCTTTCTTTTCTGCTTAAGTTGAAATGGCAAAAGTAGAGTGCAATTTGTTCTTTGAATGAGTTTATTATCTTATGTATTATAAGGGCATGCAAACAAATGCAACCCCTTTTCAGAGTGGAGTTTAGGATGCAGTGTTTTGCTCATTCTGTTTCAGAAATTCTTTACCTTTTATTAGAACTTTTAATGTACTCCAACAATAATTTGGGATGGTTTTTCTTTTAATCTGTTTTTATTTCTCTTGTTTCCCCATGTGCAGAATTTGAGGCTTCACCTCAAATTTGTCAGCTGTTAGTTCATTTTCGAAAAAGTTGCTTGACCTTCCTCTATGTTAAATATACATATAAAAACCTTATGAGGTTTATGACTATTAAAAAATCAGTTATTACTGAAATCACAGAAACCTTGACTGGAAATACTATTAACAAAAATTGAGCTATAAAAGCTATGCTAATCCCTTCTGGTAAATTTGAAATGTGTTATAGACTGGTTTAATTTGAAGCATCTGACTTCTCACAGAGATAAAAACAAGATCCTTTGAAAAATGAATAATTAAAAAAAAATCAATATTTATTTTCACGTGGGAAGATACCTTGGGAAAAGCTGAAATACTTATGGATAATTTATTAGCAGTAACATTTCTACTCCCACCCTACAATGCACTTCCCTTCAGCTGTTCTGAGAGGCTGATTCCACCCTCGTTTATCCATAGCAAGGATGGAAAACAACTTTGGGGTGAAACACCAGGGGTAGGAGGGGAGAAAATAAAAAAAAGAAAATGTGCATCTTGCAGATCAAACAGTAACTAAATAAAATCACTAAGAAAAAGAAGCCCAAACCCCAAAAACTTGAAAGCTTTATATAATAACTAATGAAACTTGTATTAAAAGGGAATGTGGCCTTTACATATTATTGATTTTAACATCTTTGCTAACAGTATGAAGTATAGAAAAATACTATTTTCCTGTACATGAGATTTTTGTAAGGTTTCTGCAATAATAGTGGGAAAACTTTCTTCTGTGTACTCCAACCTATGAAAAAACAGGCTTGAATGACTACATCAGGAGACAGTATGGTAATAAGATAGTAATATGGGCATTAGAGGATAGCAGGGAATGAATCTAGAGGGGAAAAAAAAAAATCTAAGGCCAGGGACCTGAGATATATGTTGTAAATATTTCAGCATGTTTTATTTTGATGTAGCTCTAGCTTTGATTTCAAAAGATTAAACAGCCATTAATATTAGGTCATCTCATGCATGCTGATAAAGCATTTTAAAAATTTTTACTGCCATATAAACAAAATCCCACATTGTGTCCTATAGGATCATCAAGTGGGGCAATAGGAAACTCCAGTTTCAAACCTGCCATGTACAAGGTAGAGAAGGGACTTGAATCAGACATGTTCATATTTCTGACAGAGAGGCATTTGGCATAGAAAATTGCCTCAAATTTCAAATTTAAATCTAATGGTAGCACTGAAGGATTGCACTTATTTCCCCTGATGAAGTGACTATGAGTCTGAATCTTAAGATATTCACATTATTAAATTCCAGATCAAATACAACCCAGAATGTTTCTGTTTAATGTGAGAATGGGAAGGAGACCAGAGGGGCAGAGACATGGTTTTTTAAACAATATAAAATGATCTTTCAGCACTGTCTCTTAAGAGGCTAATGATAAAATGCTGCAGATTAATCTAGATATAGATAAGAATCTGGGTTTCTGGATCTAGTCTGAGTTACTTGTTCAATGCTTTAACCACTTACATAAGTACTAATAAAATTCATGGTGATATAAGCAGGTCAGAATAGAGAAACCTACAAAAGGATAGGATTCATTAGGAATATGGGAAAAGCAAATTAAGCAATAAAATATAGATATTGATAAAGATATCAAAGACTTCTAGAAAAATTTTGTAAAAGAGTAGAAATTAGGACAGCAGTATTTTATATGCTAGAAATGAAGAGAAAATCAGATTCAAATGAGCAGGCAGGGAAACAAATTCTGACTTATGAATCAGAACTACCATGTCATTGAACAAGTCTGTACCTCACAACACTGGTGATGCCACATTAAAAGCATATTTTCCATTTTAATTTCTTCTTACTAAATAATAAATGGGAGCATGTAGAAAACAGATGTCACAAGAGGACAAGAAGAGCTTTTTTTAAGAAGCAAAAAAAATTACTATATGAAACATAAGTAAGCTTATCCCCTCTGTATACTTGGAGAGGAGATTCCACCTGGAATGAAATAGTATCTCAAAACTTTCAACTAGTAAGACTTATTAGACTGAAAATATATCCTGCAGTCCTTGAATTACTTGGGATAGATAAAATGGAGACACAAAAATAAACTATACACTAGGGATAAGTTCTTTGATGATCAAGAGAGATTAGGAAGAAGATTTTGCACCTGTGAGGAAAACTGAATATGACCCAGCTGTTTTGCCTGGCTTGCTTTCTAAAGTATTTATTTATAAAGTACTTGGGAAAATAACTTTCAATCATGTATACAGATTTTAGGTTTATATCTCCAAAATCTAAGTGAAGTGTTTAGCAGTGGGAAGTGGTTATAAGCTTTTGCATTTAAGCAATCTGAATAGAAATTCAAATTAAATTCAACAGCTCAGAAAAATAAGTGGAAGAGGATCACCTTTGTGCCAATTTGTCTGGCAGCTCATTCATTACTGGGTCATACTTTATGTGGCACACCCAATTTCTGCAAAGAGAAAAGCCTCTAATTATATGAAAATACAAAGGGTGGAAAATCTTTCTAAAGCTGGTAAGAAACTCAGTTTTGCAGTGCTTGTACTTCCAAGCAAACACCACGTAACATACATAACTGCAATTGTCATTTTCTCTGATAACACATTTAGCTTGTCTTACCTGACAGTTACATCTCATTATTATTTGAGAAAAATGCTGATTTTTGCAAAAAAAAACCCTGGTAAGATTCCATAGCATGCCATTTAGTCATCAAACATCATTCCATAGCATGTCATGTCTCAGCATGTGGGGTTTAGTTTTTCAAGACATTTTCCATTTTGCACTCATACAAAATGAAGATTCCCCCCTTATGGATAGGAAGTGTTTTTTATTAGAACAGGTTTTTGTTCTTTGTTTCTTTTTGGGCAGGAAAGGTACATTCTTTCATTAATAATTAGATTTTTTTTTTTTGGCAGATGTGAGTCTAAGATGTCTAAAAAGCTGCCCTGTCTGAAAACATAATCACTGAAAGATGCTTATTCTTCATAATTTAGAAAGCTTACTAAAAGGTCCTATAAATCACCTATTTTAAGAGCTCAAACTTCACTTATTGCAGTGTGCCATTTTGCATATGTATTTTATTATTTCCTCTAAGGTATGCAGCATAAGCCTGATATGCAAAAGATTTTATGGCTCTGTATCACTGAAGGCATTATTTTAAAAGAAAATATTAAAATATATTGTTCAGATTATGTCCTCAGATATCTACTGTGTATTGATAGAAAAGCAGGTTTTTTAAACATATTATCACAAATTTTACTTTAATAAAATTCAATACTAGCAATTTTTTTAAAGCTTTATTTTACAGCAAATTCAAACACAAACGCTAGGAGATGGTAGAATCCAGAGTGCCCTCTGCATGCACACAATTTGTAGTTGAAACCTTACTGAAGTTATCTGTTATCATTTTCTTTACAGGATCCTGAAGGGTAAATGAACTATTGTTCATTAGATCCTAGATGACATCTCAACTCCTTTACCTGGCTCTGCCACTCCTATGGAGTTCCCATCACACACAGAAATCCCCACAAACCTTGTGATATTTCTCCATCATCTTCCCTTCCCTTCTGGCTCTGTTGAACACCATTAATTCAAACCCTCACTTGCTGCAGTATTTGTTATGTAGCACAACTGCCTGTGGGAGCTGTAGCATAAGAAGTCTGGAAAAACTGAGATTAGGAGACTTGTGCCAGTTCCTCCCCTTCCCAGTCTTCACTATAAACAAGCAACTTTTACACACTTCTGAAGTGCAAAACCCCATCAATTAACACTGTAAAACCAATGGCTGTTTCCATTCCTTAGGCTGTATTTAAGCACCAAGCCAGCTACCTTATTTAAAGCTGCTCAGGTGGCTAGAGAACCACTGTCCACATTCAGCTGCTATATAAAAATCAGTGAAGAACTTTAGGATTAGTGGCCATCTTTCAGTTGGATTCAAGTGCAAGAAAACCTCTTTTTAATGTTACTGGCATAAAATGCATACACATTCTCTCTTCACTTACTGTCCATGGAGATTAATGCCAATTTTTTTCTCTCTAAAAAAGTCTTCTGGTTTTCTGCATCTTGGAAAGCACATGCAGTGATAAGAGGTGGATGGAAAACCCATGCATTTCTAATCTTCCCTGATGGCAAGCCTCTAGAATGATGATGCATTCTGTTACTAAATAAATTAACTCCCTATTTTTATTATCTGCAAAATTATCTACAAGTAGGACAAGTGCCAGACCCAATGATAAAAGTGGCAGATTTTTAAAAAAGTCTGCCTTTTAATACTTTTGGTACCATTGAAATTCACTCTGAGTGGATTTCGTGCAAATCTCTAATGTACTGATTTAAGAATAAATAAAATCTAATTAAAGCAACATTAAAGGCTGTGCATAAGAGAAATCTTGAGGTTTTGTATGGGGAAAAACATATCAAGAAAAATATTCACTCTGATTGTTCTAAATCCAGCTGAACACTTTTTATTCAGCATACTATATTCAGATTTTCCAATGTGAATAATGTGTGAGCCCAGTTTTGACTACAGCCAAAAGACTGTGAGCAGTGACAGTGCCTCTTTTCCATAATATAGCCTTCTTTTAGCCATTCCTCTAGTCCTCAATTGGTTTAATTTTTGCTATTTTTTCACAGAGCTAGTATCCCAACCATCTTAATTCAGATCACAATTTTGCTCTTCATTTGTTATGAGTGACATTATTTTTTCATCCACTGCAGATAAAGAATGCTAGCACAGTGAATTCAGCCTTACACCTGTGATGACATTAAAGTGTCTCACCAAATTACTTCACGTGTCTAAGTGCAGGTTGTTGTGGTTTAACTGCAGCTGGCAGCTAAGCACCACATAATGTTTGCTCATTCCCCCCCTGGTGGGACTGAGGAGAGAACTGGAAGAGTAAAACTTGTAGGTTGAATTTGTCCCTTCCCAAGGACAGGCAGGTGTTCAGCCATCCCCAGGAAAGCAGGGTACCATCCTGTGTAACAGCAGCTTAGGAAGACAAACACCATGGCTCCAAACATCCTTCCTTCCTACTTCTACTCCCTAGTTTATGCACTGGCCATAATCCCACAAGGTCTGGAATATCCTTTGGTCAGCTGTTTGCAGCCATCCCATCTGTGTCCCCTCCCAATTCCAGTACCAGAAAAACCAGTGGAAGAGAGTTCCCAGTACAAACAGGTGGGAAGGCCAATGCAGCAATCTTTACAACTCTGCTAATCATAAATCTCTACCTTGACATTGGTATGTCCAAAATGCCAATATAGAACAGGGCTAAAAAAGCAGACTGAGGTCCAACACAAGTAAACATTTCCCACAAAAATATGCTCAAAAGAAAAATGTTCTCCAAGTATTGCAGCAATAGAACTACTCAGAACTAAGAATTTTACCCTGTATGTTTCAAGTATCAGCAGCTCCCTTCATTTATTGCATGTTAGTCTCTATTTCGGAGTAGAACATTATAACTTTATTTAGTCTATGCTAAACAGTAAATGCATATTACTTACTTACTATTGTAATTACTTACTACTGTAATTATATTATATTACACTACTGTTAGCTGCTCAGCTGCCCAATACATTCAGATAGTTGAGAACAAAAGAACTCTTCTTCCTTTTTCATTTAAAGAAACAGGAGCCACCACTTCTTTTAAGTGCAGTCTTGATCATAAACCAGCCATCTTTGTCATTTTGCCAGCAGGCTAACCAAAGGTACCCAGTGAAGCCACATGGAACAGGAAACCAGTGGGAAAAAACCTATTGCTTTATACACAGACCAGAGTTTCTATAAGTTATGTCAATTATGGAATTAATCCTGCTCCTTAGAGCTGCAGTAACACCATAAAGAACTTAAAGTAGAAGCTGGTCCAGTCTAGTACCACTGTGATTATGATTTCTAAGTATAAAAGAGAAAGCTCAAGCTTATTTAATTTAGTGATGGTATTTCAGTTGATGAGAGGTTTTTGATGTATATTCATTTTTCAGCACTTGTGACTGGAAAAGAAAACAAAAAAACCCTAATAACTGGTAAATAATAATACTAATAAAACCAGATAAATACTTAATGTACATTTTCCAGGCCAATATCTAGATCTCTCAGTTTTGTTTCCTTGGAATCAGAGGGAACAGAGAAGGATTGTCTTCAAACTTTTTGTGATAGAAAAAGTCCAACCAAAGTACATAGAATAGTATAAAATATTAAAATTTTTAAAGAAATTCTTTCATCTAATTTACAGTAACAGAGAAGACTATACCACTCTCTTTTATTTACACAATTATAAATTGTGTTGGAGTCCACACCACCAAAACAATTTATCAGAATAAAACAATTCTTTAGGTTGAAAACAATCAGTAGATACTTTTTAGATTTCTACACAGATCAGTTTTGTTATTACGGGATTTGTGAGTTTTTTTAATCAATAAAGTTCAGCAGCAGATTAGAATTTTGTGAGAGTTTTTCTGTATCATGGGATAGTGCTCATTTAATATAGTCCACAAGCAATATTTTGCTTGGATAAACCTTTGTGAAAAAAATTAAAGACTAAAATAGTTCTCAAAAGAGAGAGGGAACTCTAAAAAGTTAGGCCTATCAGAATTTCCATTTCCTAAACAAGAATCTTCTAAACATTAATACAAATAAGAACAACCAGCACATAAGTTTGCCATTCACCAGGCTAATTTCTATTTCTTTTTCATGGCTGTAACAGATGAAAAGGATGCAGTTGAGATGGTAGAAATTCCCCTTAGGCCAGGTAACATCCTTATGCATGACATACTGTATCTCTACAATTGAAATAACCTCTAAAATATTTCTAAGAAAAGAGAATGAAATAAAAGTGAAATTAAAAAAATGCAAAAAATGAAAGAGCAAGGAGAGAGTCTCTCTTCTAGTAACCAAGGCATTCAGGTCTATTTATCTTCCAAACAATCACTGGCTTTCTTATTTTCCAGGCATATAGTCTACACAATATTTTGTTTCATGAAAATGCTATCCCATACCTTCCCCTGAAACAAAATCACCACTGAGAAGCCAGACCTTGTCTATGCCAAAGAGGTGTAATAATTTGGCCTTTAAGAATTGGAGTGTTATCTACTTATTGGATTCTGTTAGGGCTTAAGAAATGCTGAAACTATGGCTATAGCCAAAGAAAAAATATTAAAACTAATCAAGAAAGCATCTAAATACCTTAAAATAGCCCTGAGCTACAGTATCAATAAATTTAATATTTCTGAATTACAATTTCAGACTTGAAAGCCTAAATCCAACTTTAAAGCACCCAAATTCCTTACTAGATTTAACTTTGTCTCACCTGCTGCCAGTGAAATTTAGATTAAGTCAAACTCTGAAGACCTGAATAAATACCTTTAAGAGTAAGTAACTATGCAACTTTTAATGAGCAATAAAAGTGCAGTAGGTCATATGTATCATGTACCTTTTCTAATATTAAGTATATTGATATCCTCTTCACCATTTGACTGTCTTCACTGGTCTGGCAGGTGACCATTTTTAAGTGGAAAGCTTTATTTCATTCATTCATCCTTTCATCAACACAGGTTTGATTTGTAAACAGTCAAAACCAGAAAAAATAGTGCATGCAACAAATGTTGTTTCTATTAACTTCTTTCCAACACTGCAAATAAACATGTTTGAGATTGCTGTTCCACACACCTATTTATTTCAGATCTTGCACCATTTAGACCACATTTTCCTTTTGTAAATGGAAAATGTTTACTTGCACTGTAAATATATGTGCATACACATTCCAAACCAGCATGGCCGGGCCATTAACACAATACATTGAGCTAGAAATATATTAGAAATATCCTAAAAAGGAAATTCCACCGTTTGAAAGTGATACCTGTCCAATGTTAATGTGTGTCATCATTAAGTGTCTGCAGAATTAAGAAGGACAATGATGTGTATCCCCTGTCATTTTTCCTTCCCAATTTACAGAGCAGCTTTGACAGAACTTACCATAAAGGTCAAATTATGTCCTCAAACAGAGTCCAAGGACTTATCTCTGTTCATACACAGTGGAGAAGATTTAGCATTTAACTATTTTTTTCCTTCATGACCATATAAGTACCAAGAACAATGGAAAAGACATTAACAGTATTAATAAAGCAAAGTTAATTATTTCAGGATTTGTCTCAGATTCACAGGCTGAATAATTTTAATGCTGATTCTTACAATATTTTAATTAATTGCTTTGCTCCTGATGAGTTTAGCAGCAGATAAAATAAAGTCAGCTCAAGAAACTGACACTAAAGTCCGGTTCCTTTATATTCTAAAGTGTTAGTGGGATGAGTTAACATTACATCTCAGAAATAGTATTCACATGTCTGATGTTCATCTGCTGAGGCTCTCATTTGCATCTTCATAGCCCAATTTCAAAATGCCACACCAAAAATACTTGATTTACTCATTTTGTAGAATAGTGCATCTGAAGAAGGAAAACTGAATTTAAATTAAGTGAAAGTTGAAGCTACTTCAGTTAACTAAACAGAATAAATGGCTTGAAAAGAAAGGCCACAGATCAAACAAACTCTGCATCTGAGATTTACCAAGGACTGAGAAAACTGTCCTTGGAATGAGATTATATTGGTGACTAAAAGGGAAAAGATCCTGAAAAAAAAACTACCGGAAAACCACAAAGGAACTAATAGTTAAAATATGGGCTCAAACTTTTCCTGCCTTCTAAGGACCATCTAATGATCCTTAGCAAAGAATTTCTCTACCATGAATAAATTTCTTCCAGAGTAATATATTCTGAAATTTTGTCTGTGCCTTTTGGAGTGAAGTATTAATTCCTAAGTAATTTTCTAAAACTGCACAAACCATGCTCAAAGACTAAAACTCAGAATTATTGTGAGAAAGGCATCCTCCTGATCAGATCTGGTCTAAGAGTCCTAAGGAAACTGACAAAAACTCCGTATTTTTTGCTATTCAACACCAGGCTAATAGAGCAAAAGTAAGTGTTTTTTAGGAAACAAACTCATAGCTGCACATGTGACCTGGCACAACTTTCTCATCCCTAAAAAAGTGACTTGTTTGTACTTTCAATTGCTGTCTGTATTAACAAATGCTAGACATCCTTGCATAGCCCAAGGGACAGTCAAAAACGTAAAAAAAAAATAATTAAACAAGGCACTGTCATCAATCATTATGCAGAGTAATTGAGAGCAATTTACTTATCTTTCATAGAGAGAACAGAAAAAAAAAATCAGTGAAAACGAAGGTGGACAACCAAGCTAGTAAACACTATGAAAGGACTGAATAAAGAAGGAAGTTCATTAATATAAGCTATTGCAAAAAACTGAGACCTGAGCTTGATAGGAACACAATTTTAATATTATCTTTAAGAGATTTTCTGAGGGAAAAAAACCCCAATTTTACAAGACTTCTAAAGTTTCCAATCCATGCATTGTTTCAAATTCTAATCCTTTGTTCTTTTTAATGAGGCTATTCTTCCTTTTAGAGTTCTGTTCTTATAAACTTCACTTCAGCTTTGTCCAGTTATAAACTCTGGATTGACTGAGACTACATAGAACAATTTCAAGCAGCCATATTCAAAAGGATACAGATTAGGAAGGAAGATGAAGGTATTCTCAGCTGCTCCTTCTCCACCCCTACAATTCACAAGCTGCTGCATGTGGGGGGTAAGTTCACCAAAAGTTCTTATTCAGTAATTTTACCATATGTTCTTCAGCAGGGGCTGTCCAATCCTGAGTTGTTATACATGAAAGTAACAGGAGACACCAAAGGAATCATCACTTTGCTGCTAATATAGAAGCTAGGAATTTGTTCAGTTCTTTGGCAACTGCAGGAAAGACCATTTGAACCCAGGTTGTGTAAATGGGCACACTCACATATTGTTCTGACTTCTGAATCTTTTAGCTACTCTTAATAGAGACTATTCAGGTTTTTCTCATGGTATTAACAACTGAGATTTCTTTTACTCATTTTTTTTTTTAATTCAGTCAAAACCCCCTACCTGATTTCTTCTCTCCTTCCTATCTTCAGATATTCTGCCTGGTTGTGTAGTAGGTGTCAGACTTTAGGAGTTAGGATGAAAGATGCCAAAAAACTAGGACATTGTGCTTCACAGCACGAAGAGAGCTGAATCCTGCCATATGCTTCAGGATCCCATCAGCTCCCAAAGGGTAGCACTTTACAAGTTTGGGCCTCAAAAGACTTTACTTCTTACTCATACAAGAAGTGAAAGATCAAGTTAACAGAAGATAAATGCTATATATAGTCCCATTTTATGAAATTATATTTTTTAGAACAAGGTACAGTTCCTGACTGAGATTTATGTAAGATGTCAACATGTTTCATTTATATAGCTTTTATGACATACATGTTTCTTTAAATGGATGAATCTTTTGGGTACTTTCATATGCTGTCTTAGGTGATGTAAATTGTATTAGTCTCATTGACAGTTCTTTCACGTCTCTCTCTAGAGACTACAAAATTCCCTGTGAAAGAAGAATAGTCTTGCCTGAGAGTGCTTTTTAATATTTACATTAAGGAAAACAATTTGCAATTGTGCTGTCATTTTAATTAGGATTATATTTTCATTTATTTTTATTTCACTTCAGCAGCTATCCAGTGCTAAAAATCTTTGTAAATAAATATTTTAAACACATACACTGTCTTTCGGAAAACTATACTGTCACTAAAGGTGAATGTCAGCAGTCAATGTTTCTCTTGTGAGCAACAGATGAAGTGTATCTCCATGCTTGCTTTTTCTTCAGACAAAAGTACAATAAATTTATTTTCTTAAGCATCATCTGCAGCATGTCAAATATTTATGTGCAATGCTTTGCTTACCTGAGTTTTACAAGGATACCATATGACTGATGTAATGTTGTATATAACCTTTGGTTTTTCAATTCCCTAAAAACTCATTCTATCTATACATATATAAATTACAGAAATTTATGATGAATCCATGAGACAACAAGCTTTTCAGGTCACTTCACTCATAATTAGAACTAATTAAAATGTGCCAAAGAAAGGATAGAAATTTATCACTGCCCATTAAACCTGTAAAGACTGTGTTAATTAGATGTCAGACTCAGTAATTCACATAAATATTTGCTGCCAGTCTAAATTTAGTGAAAAAAATAAACACATTCATAGCCACCGCAACAAAAAGGAGATAGGTACTGTTGAACTGAAAGGGTTAAGAGCTTTCTATACTACAAATCTCATTCTTACATGCCTTTTTAATTTTGAAAACAATATGTGTGAATTCTTGTGCTAATTTTCCCAAACTTAAATATTCTTTGATAAAAGCAAAAGGTTATGTCTCACCAAAACTTTTCTAACTTCCTATTTTCAAATATTGCTTACATGAATAGTCACACATTAATTTGCAAGAATTAATTGAAAATCAATATTTACTAACAGTTATTACACTATTGCATCACCTATGTTCTTACTGAAGAACATTATACTGTTTTATCACCTACTACAACCAGGCAGGGATTCCATCGTGTTCCCCAAAATTTATAACCCAAGTCTTTAGCAGTTCAACTGATCCTTTCCACAGGATATCTCAGAAGCCAAACCATTTTAATATATGACACTGAATGCAGTGATTAATTTGAAAAGAAATCATTAATTCAGGATATAGCAATAAGTCAGAATGTAATAGCATAGACTGTGCTATTACAGATTAGCTGCATGTATAACTTGTAACTACAACTTCACTAGACTCTTCACAGGGCTGCTGATCACTGAGGAGAGGAATGCATGTTGCTAAAAACTGAGGATTTTCACTTGTGGATTTCCAGAGGAAAAAGTACCTCACCCAGTCCTTTCACATTTGAGTAATTCAGCTGCCAAAAAGAGATGTTTAGATAAGCACAGCTCCCAGGATCAGGACCTAGTGACCTTGCTTAACCTCAAGCCTTCATAAAGCAAGTGAGCTACAACTACTTCTAGTTTCAGGCATTAATTTATAGCATCACAGAGTCATTTAGGTTGGACAACACTTTTAAGATCATTGAGTCCAACAGTTAACTCACCACTATGTCCATCACTAAACCATGCCATTAAGTGCCAAAATTTACAAAAGTTTTAGACAACTCTAGGGATGGTAACTCAACCACTTTCCCAGGCAATCTGTTCCATATTCCTTTTGGTAATGAATTTTTTTCCTTATATCCAAGCTAACCATTCTTCTGGTGCATCTTGAAGTAACTTCCTCTTGACTTGTTATTGGGATGGAGAGACTGATCCCCACCCTGCTGGAATCCCCTTTCAGGTAACTGCAGATCACAATAAGGTCTCCCCTCAACCTCCTCTAATTCAGTCATATTTTCTTCTGGCTATGGGTCTAATTAATACACCCAAAATGTTCTCATCCTGAAAGAGGCTGATTTAGCTGCCTCCCTCCCCCCACCCTCCCCAAAATCCCCACCTAATCAAAATACCCAAAACATTGTGGGTTTCTTGGAATATCAAGCTGCCACTTTTCAGCAAACCAAACCAGCAAATCAAAAATCACATAGAATTGTAAAGGAATGGTGTCATCAGGTTTAAATAACACATCTGTTCCACTCCCCAGCCACAAAGTATACTTTACTTATGTCTTCCCATTCTTTCCACAACTCTTCTCTTCATCTGTGCTGTGACAGTGACAGATGCTTCTTTTTGAGTTGATTTTAGCTGATTGTTTGTGAGAGGCAAAGCACCCACAGATGTCAGCTGTTGTTCTATCAGACTTCCTGAGACAATCAGATAAATTTGGAACAGACAGTGAAAGTTAAACCATGAATACATTTAGAACAAGGCTAGAAATAGTACAAAACTCTTCTTTTCAATGTGAATACACAATCTTTTATCACAGCAGTAACACAATCACATTACCAGTCAAAAAAGACACAGACAGCTCTCATTTTGTCTTTCATAGGCTCAGCTTTTGTAACTCAAATGACTGTTTGTACCAAAAACTGAACCTCAGTAGAACTGCTGCACTGTGAAAGAATGAAAGCTGCCCTTGGTTTGATGATCACCCCTCAGAGCTCATGACAGCTGACAAAAGTATTAGCCAGGCATAATTTCCAGCACTTGACTGAGAAGAGACACTGATGGAGATACAGGTGATTTCTCATGGAATTTTCTCTCAAATGTCATTTGCATTATGGAAGTGAAAAGCAAAAGCAATAATATTTTTGATGTTTTCCTCTACACCTTAAGCACAAAGAATTCTAGGGTCCTCTGCAATTTGTTATATAATGTAAAGGTACAGCTTTTAAAAATTATTTTATAGTTAATCCTCTACCATGTGATACTACAGCATTGCAAACATCATAACCACTTAAAGTATGTAAAAACTATCACAGTAACATTAGTACTACATGCCATTAAAGCAAACATGAACACTGGGTAACACAAAAAATGTCCTGTTAGAGAAGAATAAAACTTTAGTGTACACTGTGAATTTATCTGCAAAAAATAGACTTCAAAAAAAATTAAAAGAGGTATATGGATTGCATGATTACTAAATTGCTTTAAAATCTATGATGAGTGCACAATGCAAGCACACAAAGGAGATTAAACTGCTGAAGACAGGGAATACTGGAGATGTTTTAGATAAGTGTGAACCAGAAAAATCTGCAAGGAACTACCTGTTGATGATTTTCTTTTCAGAGTGAAAATAGTAGGAGACATTTCTGGCAAAATATGTAAATCATGAAAGGCAATTGACCTGAATCCCAAAGATATTTTCCACAGGGCATGGCTTTGTCTAGACCTCTGTACATCTGTTATCCAAATTGCAGGGTACTTGTTTTAAAATCTTTAACACACTGAATGTTCAGATAATGTGTGTCTCTGAAATGATGATCTGTAAACTGGTGTGCACTGGAAAAGGGAAGAAAATCTTATGCACAAAGGGCTTGTAAATACCCAGGTGTGCAGACAGTCAGGGACTCATCACTGAAGACTCAGATCACCTTGATTGCTACACATCATGAAATGGTAGAATATCAAGCATGTGCCAGAGGAGTAAAAGGTAGAAAAAGTTGGCTATCAAAAAAACTCAAACAAGATCTCTAAAAGTATTGGAAATTTTTCCCAAAATACTTGGCAGTTCTTTTGTCAAATCCTATAACATGGTGGAATTTAAGAAAAAACTAGCAACCCTGATTTAATTTTTTCTTTTCTTTCTTTCTTCTTTTATTGCCTTTTTTTAGTCAACACTCTCAAAGTTGTCAAAACTATCTTTAAACTTTCACCCTTTTATCAAAAGTGTTTTCTTTCAGGAAAATTGTCCTGATACTTTTTGCTTGCATCTCTTCATGATCTCTTTGCTTTTTAATTTTGTGCTTTACCTCACAGACAATCAAGGAAAACTAGAATCAACTTGTTCAGCCTTTTTGTAAAAGGGTATGTCATGGGATTTAAAACACTTTCTGTAACAATGCAAAAAAATGCTGTTTAGTTTGGGAAGATTTCTTTAACTGAAGATGTTTCAGTCAACCTGCACATCATGTTCTCCCATTGCCAAGAATGGGTGGGAAGTACTAACAAAATATGCATTTAAAACAATAAAATAAATATAACTAAAACCAAGCTCTGGTCCTAGAAAACAAGGAAAGTGCAGATATTGTTTCAAACATTAAAACTTTTAGCAATAATTCATTGTATTTTTTCTGGTTTATTAAAACAGAGCCAATAAATCAGGTGGGGATTTTTTTCAGTATGATCTGTATAATCACTTGCTCTTCTTAGTAAGAACAATAAATTTTCATTATCTCATGAGAATACTTGAAGTTTATGAAGTGATTTTTCATTATATGTTCCCAAGTTGAATGACTTAAGTGTAAAGCCATTTTCATATGCTTCAGCTAATGCAAGATTTTAGGCTACAGTATTAAACAAACAAAGAAAAAAAAAAAAAAACATAACAGAAACCACAGGAAATCAGTGTGAATACATGTAAAAATACATATCCAGATACAGCTATGTTCTTCTGTATAACCTTCCAAGGCTAACACATGAGAAGTTCCAGGAGGATTTCTGGAATGATGCTGTGTCAGCACCAGGTGTGCTTACAGCAGAGCTCTGTTCAGATGGTGATACACAAACCCAGCCTTAGGTGTTAAGGGGTATCATGCCTACTTTCTCAGTCTATTCCATAAAATTGTGGGTGAGCCATGTATTCCAGCCCCATGAGGATGTTTCTGGAGCTAGGACTACTGTCTCCCACTGAGTTTTGAGTGGAAATTGTGGCCTTGTGATCTGCAGAGATTGTACAGTGCTGCAAGGAGGCATGGGCTGCTTTGTACCTGCTGAATGGCTGTTCTGCATATGGAATGTTTCTAGAACTACTGGGATATAACAGATTTGATGGGTTTAAGCCTTGCATACATAATATAAATGCATGTACAGGTAGTTCAACTGATGCTTCTTAGAGTTATCTGTCTTTAGACAGACATAGCTTTGCTGGACATGGCTATAAGATACAGAACTTCCAGATAAGCCATGTCCTGGTTGGTACCACAAAGTTTATTAACACTACTGGATTCACAGAAACCCCAGATAAATATAAATCTTTCAGGTAATTCAAGACAACTTTTCAGGGTAGAAAAAAGAGAGAGAACTTTAAAAAAAAATTGAATTACACAGTCCAGATACCAGAGGTCAGAGAAAGGGTCTTGGAAGCAATTTTGTTTCTGTGTGGTTTTCTGAGTCCCGGATAGAACTAGAAAATGCAGCTGTTTTGAAATTTCTGCCTAAACCACATCCCTGCTAGAAACAGATTCTTTAAGATGAAGAGATTAAGCTTTACCTCACTGAAATAGTGAAACTGGTGCTCAAGGCTACAATCAAATGCTACTTTGCACTAAAGATAAGAAAGCCTCTGCAAGAAAGATGAAGAATGCTGGTATTTACTAGAGGTCAAGAAGCAAAAAGAGGTTTTCAAATAATTTTTTAAAGTATGTGATAGCTTGCCTAGAAGCTCTGTTGGTATCTGATGCAGCTTTACACCTGCCCAAAACTTTCTCCCTCTATTATGTTGTATTTCTTATGAAAATTTCATATAAATAAGCCTAGAAATCATTAAAAAAGCTAACTGGATCACTACTTTTACTCATACATGCCTTACACCACATAAAAATATAGCTTAACAGAGAAAATATGCCAAGACCCACAAAATTGTAAAACTATGATCTTTGTCATTTACCATAAACTAAGTCAAATAAAGATTCATACAGAATTGAAAGCTATTAGATTTTTTAAGCTTTCTGAAGTACAATCTCATTTTACAGGTTAATAGTGTAGTGTAAATATTTAACAAGTATTCCTATTTAAGATAGTCTATAAAAATATTGCTTGTATTTCACAAGAACAAATGGTAAAATATAAATTGTTGGAATTTTTTCCTTTTTCTGTGTACAACTTGCAAAAATGGTCTTTAATTCTCTACTGATACTTCAAGATAATAATGTTTCTTATTTTTTCAGTTACATGATTTCTTTTGCTTATTGTTTTCCTTAGACATGAAACCTGCTTTTAACAAAACAATAATTCCTAGTAAACTATATATAGTTAAATGCAAATCATAAAATACCCAGTTGTAGAATTTCATAAAATATGCATTTTCTTACCATCCTAATGTCTGTGTAACTTTTTGTTTAGACCATAACATTCTTTCACAATCAAGTGAAATTATTTCATTTCTCTATAACAAAATACTGCTTGACTATTTCTTCTTTAGGCCATTTCAAAAACTATATTGAGAGTATTTTACAAGAGTTAGGTTTCATTGACAATTGTTTAATTCCTTAAAGATTATGGTAAAAATATAACCTTTTTAAAACCTATCTAGCCAAGATTATATATATGACAAAATGTAAAACCAAACCTTGTTGTCTTTCATCTTTTCAGGCACATTAACAAGAAGTTGGGAGAACTGTTATTTCTGAATAAAACCTGGAGTAAGGTGCACAACCATGTTGCTTGTTTACTCCTAAGAACTTGTTTGTATGACTACTCATATCAAGAAAAGATCAACATAAAAATTTAATGCTTTGACTGTAGTAACAAGTCTTTAGATTTACAGAAATAGCATGTTTCATTGAATGATTTCAATAATGTTGTCACAGTGAAAAAAGCAAATGGATACTTCATAGCAATAGAAAATACACTTTTCTGAAGAGTTGTATTTTCCACATTTGAGAGTCTGCTTTGTTTATCTGAGGAAGCATATATTCATATGGTATGTGATGTTATAACCTGCTTTTGAACAAAGACACTGTACTAAATCAAGCCCAAGATTAGATTGGATCTGTGTTTTGCAGACTACTGTTTTATTAAAAAGCAGACTTGAAGACTGTGAGATGCCAAAGAGCCTGTATACAAATTTTATTACACACATTAAGTAGTTTGTCTAACCATACATTTGAAATACAAGATAATTGCTCATAAGAGGAGAAATGAACCTCCTTTGTAAAGATGGTAAGTCAGTCAGCAGTAGCAGAAAGGTATTCACTGATCTGGCTGTATTCCAGATAATGTCTTATCACTCTATGGATAAGAGCAAATTCATGGCATCAGCCTTACACAAGTAATTCAAACATCATTCCCACAGAAATGTAAAAAAGTTAGATATCTAACAGTCATATCCACATTAATTTGTCTGCTAGGGAGCTGTACTGTATTTTCCATTACTCATTTGCTGTCAAATCTTTCATGAACATATGCTTGGAAAATCTGAGGCACCAAGCAAGTGGGAAGATGGAACTCAGGTGAACAACCCACAGACCAGGAAAAGGACAGGATTTTCTCTGTTACTGTGGAAGCTCAAAAAAGTTACATTTAGCTAAAAAATTAATGCATGTATAAATCTGCCAAGATTTGGATCATAAAGATCCTCTTTGTCTTTTTAAGTTCAATCTAGAGAATGCTTTGGTTTTAAAACCAATAATGCTGTGCTATTTCAAATTACTCCCAGAATTACCAGGCTATTCAGTTTAAAGCTGACATTAAGGAACTGGCTATTTTCCAGTGTTTCTGACCACACAAGATCCAAACTTAACTGTGGATGTACAGACCAAATGGTACCTTTATGGATCACTCTTCCAGCTGATGTACTCAATACCACAAAAAAAGATGAAATGTCAAACCTAAACAATGTATACATTTTGAGGCTTTCTCAACAGAATAATTTATCTTGATTTCTGAATGGACTATCTTCCAAATAAATAAAAAACACCACCCTCACTCTTCTATGAATTGAGAAATGAAGACTGTGTGCATCAGTAGCAATTAGGTCTAACCTTGATTAAATAATATTATTCCAGGAACAGATACTGCTCTCATCCTTCTAGGATAGCTGGGAAGATAATACAGCTTCATTATAGAGAAAAATCTGTTTCATGAAATTGCTTACTCTTGCTTTCTAACAGGTGTACATGTTATCAGGACAGGTGGGCAACAACTCTGCAAAAATCTATTTTTTTCTTTTGCTAGGAAAATGAAAATTTTTCATTACTTCTAACATTAATCTGAAGATACAAGTCTCACCATGGCAAACAGATGACTAAGCAGCCACCATCTATCTTAATTAAAGTTTCTCTTAATCAAGGTACTGTCTGTGAGATAAAATACTACTTAAGACTAAGGTTCTTAGCGTAGTTGCATGGTTCCCAGAGGGAACATCTATCAAGCTAAATGTATAACTACAGCTCAGTCCTTCTAAAAACATAAAGAAAGGAAAGAAATGCAAAAATTAATGAAAGCCAACACAGATAATTTCTTATCCATTGTTAACTCCTTCAAACTGCTACACTGCAAAGTCCTTTTTTTTTCTCATTTATATATATATATATATATATATATATATATATATATATATATATATTTATATATAGTATATTCTTAAGGGCCTTTCCCAAATTCGTATTCCTAATTTAAATGAAATTATTGCTGAATTCTTCAAAGAATAAAGAACAGAATTTGATCCATCCTAAAGATTCTGGTAAAACTGGAATTTTAAATTTATTTTGAAACATTACTTCTCCGTTTATGTAGAAACACATTCAAAAAGTAGGAAGCAAGATCATACTGAGATAGAAGATATTTCACTTTCTAAAAAGTTCTTCCTTTCATCTGCTCCACTTTGAATCTATAAATTACATGAGTTTAACTTTGGAACTTATGAATCCTGTACCAAGAAAAGAGTTTTTAGATGATCAGTAGATCCTTTTTCAGAAGAATGAAAACCAGCTTCATTTGTTCGAGAACTTGTTCAAGTTTCAGAACATCAGCTGCTCACTAAGGTATATATGTAAGAGAAAATTATTAATTTGTATTCTACTTTTAATTTGTTTTTCTTTTGCCTTCATTCCAGAAATCAATTTAAACTGTGGTACAGCTGCAGATTCACCCTTTCAATGAACTGTGTAGCTCAGCCTATAGAAAAGTGTCCTTGGCTGCATGAGTCTACACCATGAACCTGGTGTACATTCCTGAGAAATGTTCCTTTATCTCTACAAACTCTGGAAACAATGAAGAGAGGATATCAAAGAAACATGCTTTTCCTAGGGCCAGGGATAGTCAGCAATTCAACAATGAAGAGCTCACCAAACACCCTGCCTGATTCTCAAGAGATAAAAATAAAATAAACTGATGAGACTAGAGCAAGTAAACTCCCACAAAGGTCAAAACTCTGAAAGGAAAAGAAAACAAGATAATCAGCTCAACACTGTGTAGCAGATGTCACAAGAAAGATGACAATCAGAAAGTACCTACAGCTCCTGTAGAACATTTGGGTGCTCCCAGTGGGTTTTAAACTTTTTATTAATTAAGAATTGGAAATCCATCTTAAAACTATTAGAGACGATTAGGGAAGATTAACATGAAAGACTACAGGAGCTGATACTGGGGTTACAGTCTACAATAAAAAAAATTAAAAACAAGCAGGTGACAGATTACTGATGTGTATACAATTGCCCAGGACAAGACAATTGCAATTCAATCTGAAAAGGAGCTTTCTACTAGAAAGGAAGCTCTGGACCTAAGCAAAGATTATAACAAACATTACTAAAAATGCCGAAACAAAAGGAGACCTAAAGCTGAAAGAAACACAAAGACAGATTAAAATAAACCTTTGCAGCTACACCTGTTGGAATAAGTGCAAACTCAATGCTGGCCTGTGACTTCTTATTACTAGAATGTAGGGCTGCCCATTTTTTCTGCAAATTTCATTATATTACTGTCCTGGGGCTACAATTGCAAGCGAAGAATAATCAGTGAATCCTACCTTAGTTAAACTATTTTCTTTCCAAAACTGTTCCTCTTTGAAGAATGTACCTATCTGGATATACACTTAAAATTCTATTTTCTCAGACTTTGTCCCTGATTTCCAGAAAGCAGCTAACAGAGACACAGTAGTGATAACTTCAGCAATTACAAGGATTTGCAATTGCCATTGTTATTTCCTGTTACACTTCCAGCATTGACCACAGCTGCAGATATAAAATAAGTTCAATATTAATTTCTGAAAGAATCATATTCCTCTACTGCCTTCCCCCCACCCCCTTCCCCTTCATTTAGACTTTGCAGATACAGTGGAGAGACTAGTGTCTCCCATTGAATTGGCTGTTATTTTAAAGATTTGAAAAGAAAAGAAAGAGCAACCACTGCTGTTTAGGATGAGAAGGCAGAAATCAATACTCATTTTTTGGCACTAGAAAAATTAATACAGTGATTACTATTTCCTGGGCTTTCATTTCAAGAAGAAAGGCTCAGAGAACTGCTTATATTAGAATAAAAATCTATATTGTACTGACTAGCAACCATTCTTTTTTTTCTGTGGGTCTGCATAGAGAGAGATAAATTTTATATACTATGAAGATCCTCAAAACTGACAAAAATTGCATTACCATTAATTACTAGAAATTAGTTAAATAAAAGAAATGAAAAGAGGCAATATTTTCTTACTGACTTAGGAGGCAAACCTCAAATTTACAGAGGTATGACTTTCAACATGAGTCATATCAGAAAATTAATATTATATTGGGAGAAATTCTTAGCAAACTTTCTGGATTAGCTGTGCCAAGGACAAGATTGTATGGATACTTTTCTGCACTACATTATATATTAAATAAATCATGAAATTTTGGCATGGTTAGTTGATTGACCTATTAAAACACATGCCATGAAGTTTCCCTCGTGGATTCCTAAAAGTTATTGTGCTCAATGAAAACATTAATTCAGAATTGAAATAAATACAGTTGTAACACCAGTAATTTAAAATTAAGTATCTCCTTTAAACTAAAAAATTAATTTAAGCCAACCAAATAGTTTAATTTTACCTCATTGCTCTAGAATGAGGAAGTTACTGTGGACATAACTCAATAATATCGAAGCTTTGGGAAGCTGACAGGACCTGGATTTGTCATGGGAAAAGCAGCCTTGGTGTTCAACTCTATGATGCAAACTTCATTTTTACAGCAGGTAAGTGCTGCTACTGCTATGGGGAAGCATAAATAAAAGAGCTTAC
Source organism: Oenanthe melanoleuca (assembly GCF_029582105.1). Taxonomy (NCBI): domain Eukaryota; kingdom Metazoa; phylum Chordata; class Aves; order Passeriformes; family Muscicapidae; genus Oenanthe; species Oenanthe melanoleuca. Next base: position 34,199,405 of record NC_079337.1, on the reverse strand, counting down.
AAGTTACATGATTTGCAATTCTTCTGAGGCCACAGTAAATATTAAAATAGAGACAGATTTCAGCTTTTTTATTGTTAGAAATATTGTAGCACTGCTTATCTGTAATAACTTCAGCAACTTTCCCACAGAGGAGACCACCCTATTACTCAATCTGACTCTCTCTACCACATCAGAACTTTAATACATGGTCTGTTGCCTTTGCAGGGACTCATGAAGAATTTAAAGAGCTAGAAGCTAAACATTTTTTCCATGTTTAACATAGGTATTATATGCAGTAATAGACAATAGCAACAAAAACTGTTAGATCTAAAAAATAAGAGTTTATCAAACATAGTCAGCAAGCTCTCACCTTCTTCAGGTAAACTCTACCCAGGAGTGAAATTTGCACCCATTAAACTCTTGGTTTGTCCTTCATCCTTGCCAGCCTGGATCAGAGGTGATAATCTCGAGCAGTGAGTAGGATTTCTGTCTTGTTTCTGGGTGCTGTGGTGTGCTGCTAATGTAAACCAGTTCTAAGACAACAGCACCTAAACTTCACTTTGTAAGGCAGAGACTGGCAACAGGTAAAATACCAACCTATCACTCTCATTGTCTGGAGTAAAACCCGTTTGCTGTGTTAAAATCTGGTTGAAGGATCCTGGACTCAGCAATTCCTAGCAAACTGTTTTTGCAATCAATCTCTCTGCTGATCTTGTAGAACAAAGGAGGTTTGATTTCTGTAATGCACTTCCATACAATTAAGCTTTTGTTAATGCAGCTATGGGTATGCAAATATACAGACATGCATGCACACAAAAAAATCCCAGTGCTCAGAAGACAGGAGAGAAAAAATTGCTTTTTTTAAAACTGGATTTCTGAAAATTCTTAAAATTTAATAATCAAATTATGCAACATCTACTAACTTTATTATCCCTTGTTAAAACAGAGAATAATCACATTTACATGGCAGTTCTCTTTTGATTAAAACTGCTTATACTTTCTTTTTCAAATCTGTAACCAGTCCTTTACTCCACCTCAGTGTTTTTTTACAATTCTTCCAGCAGCAAAAGTGAGTCATACAGAGTAATAAATTCTAACCTTGTCTCTGAGCTCAGTCTTTCATTCACCAACCTCCAACAAATCCTTTAATTGTTGTCCCCCACCTTATCCATATCAAAAGCAGTGTTGGAGTTGCTCACAATGTTTACCATGGAAAGGCATTAATTAGACATCCTCTCAAGTGCTTGAATCAATTTTTTATTGTACAGAAAAGGAAACACACCACTCAGTGATCAAAATGATGCCTAAACAGCTTACCTAGAACAGAGGCTAGACAGTGTTAAAGGAATAAAGTAGGTATTTATTAAAAGGTCTTCAAAGGATACACCTTGGGCAGTACAAGAGCCTGGCCGTGGCTCTACCCAATATGGATGTAAAAGGGATGACCAGTCACAAGTTTTCACACTTTTATAAGTTTTAATCCATTTACATATTGGGGTTAATTGTCCAATTACAGCTTCAGGTTATGCAGTCTCATCCTCCCAGGTTGCTCTCCTCAATTCACTGCTGTTTACACTTTTTGGGCCTGAAGCTTCAATGCTGTTCTTGGTTCTCAGGCTGGAAAAAGATTGTTCTGTGAAGAGAATTTGCTAACACTTTATATGAAGTTCAAAGTCACACAGCAATGCAGTACAGAATCTGAAAAATACAAAAGCTAAAACTTAAGGCATCAGAAATTTAAAATAATGTGCCCAAAGCCTTTGCCCAAGTTTTAGTTAAAGCTGTTTACAAGTGCTGTAGAGAAGCTCTAGCTGGGTTTCACAGGTACTTGTCCTATAAAAAGGTAAAACACTTGATGATATGCAGCTGGCTTGAAATTGTCACTCCCAAGGACTAAAAATAATCACCCTGTTTCTACAAAACTGAAGGAGTAAACAGAAAAAAAAGCAAATTCAAACTCAGATCATGTCCTTTTTCAACTCTATTTTTATTACAGATTAACCTGTTTGTGAACACCACAGAATGTCCTCATTGCCTTTAGTACAGTACTACTTCATACTTTTAAACTTTTATGTGCAATATGTTAAGGCTGAGATTTCTTTTACTACATAAACGAATGCCAAGGATTTCTGCACAACAACATTTCGGCACCTGGAAAACATTAATTTTTAAAATCATGAATATTGCTGCAGTCTGTTACACTACCTCACCAAAGTGGATCTATGCCTGTTTTCTAAACCATGAAGAAAGTATTCCAAAACCCACTGGAGTCCTGGTTGCAGTACCATGATGGCCTGGGGGTAAGGTGGCAATTGCAGACCTGGGCAGCTTCAGGTCACAGATCTAGACTCAAATACCAGAAGCAGCATCCAGGCAGCTCTAACCGAGCTCCTGCTACACTCTGCAAATTTTGGCTGAAGTTCTGGGCACTGAGGTGGTGTTTCTTAGAATATTCCACTTGCATGAGTCTCTTTCATAATTTATATTAATGCTTAAGGGAGAGAATGGCAGCAGTGAATCTGATTAAAGAGAGCTGAGACCTTAGGAGGGTGAAAAAGACATCTGGAAAAACTACATATAACTATGTAAATCCTGAAATCAAGTTTTAAAATTCTATGCAGAAATGGTCTACCTTGAAAATAGAGCAGAAAATGAGCATGAATTAATCTATTATTCTAATAGACCTTGGAAATATTTAATGGAAGCCATGGATAAACATTATTGTGAATCACGATGCATTAAAAAAAATGCATTTACAGCCAACCTTCTTGACAGATTCTTCAATGTTATGAAGCAGCATGATAATATTATCAAGATTCTTTCTTTTTAGACATTTTAGGAATATTTAATATATTTTTCTTCAAAATGAACAGTGAACTATTTAATCTTAGTTATTAAAATGTAACTTAAATAAGTTTTACATTGAATGTTTCCTAATTTTATATAGAAGATATACATAGAATAGAACTGAGAAAAAAAAAGAAATAAAATGTGTCAGATCAGATAAATTTGAAAAATCTGTGTTTTGAGCATAGAGTAGCAAATCTTTGATCACTGAAAACCAAAACTGAATGAAAATTTATATTTTGTGTTTCTGCCTATTAATTTCACTGAATGCTCTTTTTCCTCCAAAAAGAACATGAGGATGGGCTTTGTTGTTTTTCCCCAGTTACTTGACTCAGGCCTTGACAAGAAAAACAGCTACATCACAGTGGAGGAGCCAAGAGGAGATCCAGTGCTAAAAGTCTGACTGCTAAACTTCACTACTGGAGAAGGACAGTGTGGATTACCTTTACAGATGCTAATCTTTCATTTGGATTGTGGTAAAATTTGTTCAAGACCTGAACCACTATTTAAAACACTGTCTTTTAGAAGTAGAGAGCAGGGAATCCTGCCTGCTTCAAAGTAGTTTGAAAAGGTTAAAATATGAACTATTAATTTAAAGCATGTTCCCATTAAAAAAAGTCAAAAAACAAACTTAAGAAAGTTGGAAAATTTTGTTCTGATTATATTTTACTTTTTATCTATAAATGTTTTATTGTATTTCTTAGATGCATAGCTATGCCTTAAGAATTGCTTGGAGCACTGCCTTGTTACAATATGAATGAAGTAGGACATCTCCAAGATTTATAGTAAATGTCTTAATGAGTATATCAAGTCACAGACCAGTCTATCCAGTTCTTTCAAGATAAAGTTGTGTAGCTCAGAAAGAAACTCCATTAAAATCAGAAGTACCACTAGACTGTGAAATCAAAGAACCAACAGCTAGGCAGTAAAAAACTCCATTTGTTGCAGATATTGATCCATTCTACACCTATCTGGTCTACTCTAATGCTACTGCTTTGCCAGTAGAAGGCCTGGCTCAGCAGAAGATGAAGGTGCTGGAATCTTTCCACTTTTGCAACAAGAAGAACAAAAGTGTCATGTTGACCTAGATCACAGGTAGCTGATACAGCAAAGTAAGCAAACACGGTTTAAAATAAGCCTGCTGCCAGGGGACAAAAAGAGATCGGAACCCTAATCATTATTTTGTCCAAATCATGTCCCTGCTGAGTCTATTGTAAACTGGATGAACAATTAAATACAATTCAACTTACAAATTTGAAATCTTTTTGAAAGCTTACTTTGTTTTGTTTTTTAATATACTAATATATTTTTAGTTAAGAAGTAGATATGTTGCAAATTGATTAGTTTAGCCACCTGAAAGTTAAAGCTGATTTTTATAAGGAAGGAGAAAGGAAACAAGAAGAGAGGAGAAAAGGAGGACTCATAACTAAAAAACATTAGTAACCTGAGGCCAGTGGAAAGACCCACTTCAGGGGATATTGACTTTACTGACTGTACTGTTCTGGCAACATAAAAATGACAACTGTGTATTTACCAATTTATTTCCTACTGAAAACAAGCACCATCCTTAGCTTTCAAACTCAATCTACCTTAGAGTGTTCATGGAAATATTTCTGTCTGTTCATCCATTTCTTAACTCCCATCCCATAAATTCTGATATTTGCTTCATTTCAATCAATTTCAAAGGGAGGCAGAAGGAAGACACAAGTTATTGCAACATATTTCATAATACAGTAGAAAGGACTTAGGTTTGTTTTTTCCCTAGAAGGTGTGTGATTTAGGTTCAATATTTTTAAATTCTCTTGACCTTTAGTTAGCCAGTCATAAAATGCACTGCTAATTATACCACGTGTATTTTGGGGTTAGCCACAGCATTCACTGCCACTTACTGTGGTGGTACCCAAGGAACAAGAGAAATACATGAGAGTATGGTAACAGGATTTAAAGCTGAAAGGATCTGGAAAGGTAATGTTATGGGAGGAGAGGTTTGAGAGAGACATTTGTTTGCTGCAGTAGTCATAAACAGACACAGAGTATCTAAAACATTGTTTAAGCAGAATACTGCTCAGGCTCATGGCACCAATACAGTATTTACCCCAGCTTCCCTTTGAACTTTTTTCCAGTTCACTTCAATATAGAAGAATTTATATCTTTAGCATAAAACCAGAGAAATACTAATTTCCTCTAAAATCTACCATAAATTTAGCTAATTCTGAAAAAGTATAAACCACAAATTGGTTATTGGCCATGTCTGATTTTCTTCAGGGTTTACATTCTTTATCCATACTCAGTCATACAGGACTGGAAATAAGTTTTTCTTATGCTTGTCAAGGGATAGAGTTTGCTGGGAAGTTCCCATTTTCTGTCTAACTCTAAAAACTGCAATTTTATGGTATTTCCTCCCATCTATGCCACAATGGTTGTAATCCAGAATCAAAATGCAGTCATTACAACTTGCCCTTAAAGATGGATGCTTAATAGAGCTGACTTCCACCAGACAAGTATGAGAGAAAGGCATTTCCTGATAAAAACAAAAGTCTCCAGCAATAACCATAACTCATATAATGTTATATAAATGAAATTCCCTGCAACATACTCTTTGAAAACAAGAAACTTTACATGCAATGCTTTCCCTTCTTTTCCCCTGTACCCTTGTGCCACAGCCTGCAAAGCTACTTCTCCACTGAATATATTTAGTGTTCTCAGGAGCATCCTCAGGCAGTGGCGTTATCCTGGCACTAAATTGCTTTCTCTCTAAACTCTCTTATGCTTTAAGGGGAGGTGACTATTTCCCAGCTGCCTTTTGGAAGCAGCCACTGTCAATGCACACCCTCCTATGGCACCTGAGAACCATCTGCAAGCCTGTGGGTCAAAACTGAGGCAAGACTGTTCCAACAATTTATCAACATGACAGTCAAGTTCCAGTGCCTGGAACATTTCAGTGTTTAATTTCCTCTGGTTTATGCAGCCTAAATTTTAAACAGCCTGGCTCAAGTCCACATTCTTTTACAAAGACAACTTTTATTCCTAAATTGTTATGTTTAACAGTTAAACAAATGCCTTGAGAAATGTACTAAATAAATAAACTTGATGACAGCAGAAATGTCACAAATCCATTTTAAGTAAAAATCAATATACAAAGGGGAAATCTTTCATGCTGCCCTTTCACTTTCTTGTATTGCCTTAGACTTATGCTCTATAATTTCATGAGAATGAATTTCTTTTACTGGGGCCCTCCACTGTAGGCTTCATCCTACTGATGGCCTATTGATAAATAACCACTCCTGAATACACTGCTTTATTGAATTTACTGAGTAATTTCAAGACTAAATACTATACTGCCACTGCCAACGTAATTTTTATAATTCAGTAGAGAAACGTTAGGAAATGAAAAATATAATTATTAAATCTAACTTTCCTACTGTTGGCCGATGAACTAGCTTTAGAAATTTGGAGCATCAAAGAGGCAGCAAGAGTTGAAAGTTATGCAGGACTTCAGCTAGACCTTTGGATAATTGAGAAACTTATTTCCCATTCAGCAGAAAAAAGGAAGACTGATAGTATATGTGTCCTCTCCACTGTGGTTAGGAAAATGAAAGAAACTGAAGATACTAATGATCCACTATTCCATGTAAAAATAATGTGTTAGGGGTTTTAGAAAGCTGAAACGTCAAAGTATTTTAATATACAATAACCACAAAATAATTTTATTCTGTAAAAATAAAAAAGCTCATTTTCAAAGTGGGAACATAGTCAAGATCTAGAGTAAAAAATTAATTTCAGTGATTTATAATTTTTAATAACCACCCCTCCACAAGTTATCAAAACCTCTCAGATTCTAAGATATAAGTATTGTTAATCTATCAAATGTCATATATCAATAGAGTAGTAAAATATAAATAAAGATTTGGGAATAAAATGTTATTTTTTACATAATCCAAGAGTGAAAAAAAAAAAATGAAATAGATATTGCATCCATGAGCATAAAACTGCAGAAGAAGAAGCAAGGAAAGGGCACAGTGCTTATATACAAATATACAACTTATATGCCTCATAAATACTAACACTCTAGTGAGAAAGCCATATCATACAGAAAATATTACTCAAATTTTCTAGATAATGATATGGGAACATATTCTAATTTGAATCAGTATATTCCACTAGGACCATTGTAACAGTAGTTAGTATCAACACACTCCCCAAATGTGCAACCTTTTATATCTTTATTGCTACTGGTTTTGGTTAACCCCAATACAAATTCACTTTACAAACACTTTTTTCCCTAGGAAATTGATATTCACCTCATTAAGTTCAAAATCTGTTCATTCTTACACAAGGCGTGGGACAATTCTTAACTGAATCAATTAAGTCCATTCAGTGTGCAAAGAGGGATAATATGTGTTTTCAAGATTTTGACAAAGTCTATATCTATCTCTTTGGCTTAACTAATCTTGTCACTGATTTAAGATAAGATTTGCTGGAGTGTCTTATATCTGCATCTTCTTGTATTTCTTAAACTTTAAAAATAATAATATAGATTTTCCTTTCTGTTATGTACAGTGCAAGGCATAAACCAGATCAGAAGTTTGCTTGGCTTGTACAGACTACTTACATGTTTAAATTGATACTTGTGAATTCTTTTTCCTGAAACACAAGTCTCAACCAGACAACATTCTGCCTTTTTAGAACAAGCCACATACTGCCATAAATTTCTTTTATATAAGTCACATTAAGCACCAGGCTATACCTAAGGAATACATTCTAGATCTGAGCATATCTACTTTCTCTGGTATGGACAAGAATGCCACATAAGGGGAAAAGAGGGAACAATTTGCATTACCAGAAAACCCACACCCTGAATCCCAAAGTTAAGTTTAAAAACGTGCAGATGATCCTGTGCCATCATATCTCCAAATGTTATATCTTCAGTGACAAAGTCAATATAAGAAAAACTTCTGGGAGACTTTTGTTTACATTGCATTTAGTGTCTACTTTATGCCATCTAATAAATGGGAAAAAAGAAACAAAAAATCCAACCTGAAGGCAAGAATAAAGGTATAAAAGAATATAGAATAGTTAATATCATTTGCATAGATACAAAAGAGAAACTAATTTTAAAATTAATTTGAATCTGCTAAAACAGCTTTTTAACATAACTATGAAGAATACATTATAGAACCAGTTTTGTCTGTGAAAAAAAAAGACCAAAAAAATCAACCAAAAACCCCAAGATGACTGGAGTAATGAAATTTTGAGCTTTTAAAGCATTAAAACAAATATTTTAAATATAGGCGCTTTTCATACTCTGTTTTCATTTGAGTCCAAGAGAAAAAAAACTAAATTCTCAGCCAAACAAAAACAAAACTGTGACAAAAAACATGCAGCCTAGATATTAAACTTCAGATTTTTGCTTATTTATTTTGTCTCTTTCTATTGATGCAGCCAGACTTCACAATGAATTTCAGAAATGTTCCCATAGAAAATCACTGGAATTCTATGCCCACAGTAAATTTCCACTATACCAAAATGTATACCTTTATGGTTAAGCATTTAATCAAATGTGTTTGAGATGGTTTCTAACAATTTTCAAAAATGATGCTATTCCATGAACATTTTATATACAACACCTGTAATTCCATGAGATTTGGAGATGGATCTGCTTTCCTTACTGATAATAAACTAGCTATAACTATAGCTGGCAATGCAAGGACTCTATTCTTCCTATCATCTCAGAAATAGAATCCTCAACAAAGTTCTGACTGTAGAATATGTTATCATTAGCAATGATGCAACTGTGAGGCAGCATCAGCCTCAGATCCTTGCTGAATTTGATAAGTGAGAAAACAACCTGCAGATCTGAAATCTGGGCAAGAAAAGTTTAATGAAATTACTCAGTTTTCCTCACATACTGCTGAAATGGATTCTCTTCATAGAGGAAATTTGTAAATGTTACTGCATGTCAGCACAGAATTGAAGACAATTACAAACTTGACATATATAAAGAATTAACTTTGAACTTGTATTTACTAAGTTAGACGTTCTAGGGCTGTTTTTTGTCACAAAAATTTGGGTCAGTTTTTACATATCTTTACATACTAGCAAAGTAGAACAAGGTGTATAGAAGTGTAAGTTAGTGCAAATCCTTCAGAAATTGTTTCAGTGATCTTTCTTGCTATGAAGCCACTTGACATCAGCTCCAATTTCCTTCTCACATCAAGTGTAAATACAGGAACCTGGAATATGCTGTATCTATCAAGCACAATCTGACATGGTGCCATTGGTTTTGAAATGTCATATCAAAGCACCTTCTCCAGTGTAACATGAGAGTTACAGAAGCCACACTTCTGCAGTGAAAGTTATGCCATTAAACCAGCTGAGAGATAGAAAGGCAGTCCATACTGAGAGTTTTTTATCATCTGTGGATGTCTTAAACACTTTACAAGAGTTTGAGCACAGTAATTGTTGTTATATAAACCCAAGCCATGAACATACACCTGGTCTTGAAACAGCATGGTCAAGAGAATGTATGTTGCTATGTAAATTAGGGGTTTCTTGAAATTTTCCTCTGTTCTTTTGATCCATAATTCAAGAGTGTTTCAGAATCAGACAAAACACAAGTACACACACTCTTGTTCTGATTTATCACAGCTACTCTAAAAACATTAGTCACTTCCAGAAGTGTTCCAGAAACCTAACTTCAATGTGTATGTTTTTGGTACTCAGCATGTAGACTTTATCTTTGACTCATAAATGTAGTTTCTTGTTGACATTCTAAATCAAAGCATTCTCCTTCCTCATTAGTTATGCTTCTTTTGCTGACTATATTTCTTTGTAATTAAAATATGGTTCTTCTCTGCAGTATTAAATTGATCATGACCACTTTCTACCTACTAGATGCAACCCAAAATTGACCTTTTCCCCTAGGTTTCAGGGCCTAATGAATATTTTGCTACCTTTTTATTCTTCAGTTTTCCTACTTCACAAAGGCAAAAAAGACTGTTTCTTTATTACTGGATAGCTCCTTTCCCACAGATTAAAGATTCCTCTGTCCTCCTAAATGTATCATTACTGAAAGAAGCCCAGAACACACTAAGCAATCCTCTGAGAAATATAAAAAGGAGTAATATGTATGATGCATAGATTAAACAAAGAAGGATAAAAATTCTTCATGTACTGTGTTTTAAACTTATTAATATAATCTCTTTTTGGATCAAAAGGGAAGATGAAAGAAGCATGAGGGTCTTTCTCACCTGTGCTTGTGCTGCAAAGCACAGAGAGGAGGAGCATGACTGACAATAAAGTAAGCATTTCAAATATGCCTTGTTTTAAGTATACAGTGAAGGAGATGTAACTCCAAAATGTTGCAATCTTGCAGTTAAATAAAAATAATCAGTCCTACAGCAGGTATGAGATATTCAGAATCTGCTTTCCTTTCACAGGAGAATGGGACTATACTGATTTGTTCACCTTCAAAATACAAAATAATAAATAAATAATTGTCTCAAAATCTTTTTGTAAATCACTCCCACCATCTCTTTTCACCACTCACTGAGGGCCTGAAAACATTCTTGATGAAAACCTAATTAAAGCAAGTATGCTAACACATCAACACAAATAACATACTTTTTTCCCTGCTAAAAGGTGTTATCAAAAATGTTTGTGTAGCTGTGATCAAAAATGTTCAGGCTGATTGAATGTGCAAGACCTAAGATTCTAATCCAAGGCAGAATATAATCATTAAGTACATTTACAGTAAAAAAGGAAAAAAAAACTATAACTGATGAGTTTCAGTGACAGATGGATTTCCTACCACGCAAAAAGGCAGGAGTTTCACGAAAAATTGAAGTTTGTCATATGATTGCACATATGCTTGAGCCTATGCTTTAGACTAGCCTAACGCTCACTGTTTGTATTTGCAGCCCCAACCAAAGGATAGCACTGAGGATAGAGGACTAGAGTGGTTCAAAAACAACTGGACAGGCAGACAAAGCACAGTCTCTTAAAGAGGAAGAAATTACCTTTGGTTCCATAATAGTTGAGCTACAAACCACTGGGTGTTGGGAGAGTGATTTAGGGCAGTACCATGATATGCTTATACCCTAGGTATCTGCTATTAGCCAAAGGATACAGACTAGATAATGATTTTTCTGAATTGAAACTGCTGATCTTATGTTCCTATTTTCTGAGGTTTGTTTCCTGAAAATTCAGCCATAAGCCAAGTCCTTAGAGACTATGTATGATATCCTTTAAATATAAACTGTTCTAGAAAGTATAGTCAGGAAGCAGAAAATCCACATAACTATCCTTGCTTTCAGAATTTATAGCATTCACAGCACATATTCACTGTTCAAATCTTTTGATTCCATAAGTATTAATAGCATGCTTTAGAACATGTTTTATTATAAGATTGGAAATACTATTTAATGCCCAGGCCATGGGCATGGCAATGTTAGAAGATTGGGAAATTTTTCGGTGTAAGAGCTGCTTTTTGATGTTGCTTTAGCTTTTCCACAGAGATCCTAGGATTGGTGATAAGTATAGTGGAAAAAAAAAAAAAAAAAAAAAAAAAAAAAAAAAAAAAAAAGATTCCTTATTCTGCTTTACATAAATGATTCAGAGAGGAGAAACTTCAGCATTCAAATGGCAGTACCTTAGGGTAGCAAAGCTGCCTGTTTGACATGCTCTAGCTAGATGCTTAAAATTACAGTGAATGAGATAATCAGCTCCTAGGAGCAACTAGAAGAGTATACAGAAATAATCACTGGGGTTCCTTCAGACATGGCAGAAAACCATGAGCAATAATGTGTTCCATGCACTGGAATCAGAGATATGTGGGGCAGGGAGAGAAAAGGTCAAAAACCAACCTGAATATATAGATTACCAATTTGACAGCATAAAGGCATAATTCAGTGTTAGAGTACGTGTTCTACAGTCAATGCAGGGAAGCTCCTGGAGATTATGGGATATTGCTTCTGTGGTAAAAAGGTCAGGAAAACTGTTCAGCTTGATGATCTTATAGGTAATTTTCAACCTAATTGATTCCATGATTTTATGAACAAAAATTACACAAAAAATAGAAAAAAAGAAAAACCTTTCTACATACGCAGAAGTCATCCATAATATTCAATAGTATCAAAACCTCTCATCCAGAATGTTCAGAACAAAACAAAAAGGCCAAACACTTCCACTTCCTGGTCTAATACTGAAGTTGTATTTCACAACTTTCTGTCATGTCATTTCAATACATATTTTTGAGGACAGAAATCTTTTCTCCCCGTGAAAAGTAACTTAAGCGCATTTCATTGAAATTGACAAAAATCCTGTAGGGAAGAAAATGACATTTTCTGACAGTTCTCGAACACGGCAAAAGGTAAATATCATTAGTAAGACTGTGGAGGGGAACTCAGCACAGTGAAAAGTACATTACATAAAAAGGAGGTACCTTTCATAAAAATAAAATTGAATGCTATATTTATTAAAAAAATTATTTCTTAAAGGAGGCAAGAAATTGACTAAGTTTCTGAAATTTTTCAAGAGGTGTTTACTTCTTCCCTGGTCTATGAAAGCATTAAAAAAACCTCCCCACAGTTTCAGTTAGCTCTCAGACATGCTGACACACATCATAATCTCAGTGTGCCCTGCACTAAAGCCTCAGACACAGATTTTTTATTGTTTCAGCTGACATTTTGAATAAATTTTATACTAAAGTGCTTTTTTTTAAAAAAAAAAAAAAAAAAAAAGAGTAAAGACAAATGTTGATGTGATGGGAAATGACAGAGTTATATAAAAAACTGACTGCATATGGTTGCTCTCAACCTGTGGTGGGGGCACCATGCAGGATTGTGGCATCTAATTCTGCTTGAGGAGCAACAGCCAGCTGCTACACTACACTTTTTAGACAAACACAAATGCAGCTGAGTATGGATGATCAAAAGGAAGCAGGAAATACAAACTAAGCATTTTCCCAGAAAACATGCTATAGCATCACACTGCAGAAACAGTATACATTGGAACTTGTGTCAGAAAAGCAACAGGAATGAGTTTAAACAGAACACAGCAGGAATGAACTCAGAGGAAACAGACCGAGGCAGCAGCGTGCTGTATTCTGATCTCAGCTAAATGCAATTAAATACAGAATAATAGCTCTGTTGACCAATTTTTCCCTAGATTCCTGCAAATTGACTTCCACAGTTGATTCTTGTGTCACACTTGTTTGTAGCCAAACCTGTTTGGAGCCTTTTTCTCCTTCATAGTTCCACTTATTTGACATGGTGTAACTCCAGACAGCAGATAAGTACCCTGCAGCATTTCACTGACTCCCCCATCTCAGTGGGGTGGGGAGGCGAATCAGAAAAAACCTCATGGGGGCAGATGTGAACAATTTCAAATAACTCAGAAAAAGCAATAATGATAATAATGAACAAACAAACTCCAAGAAGAACAAGTGATACACAATAAAAATTATAATTTATGAAGTTTTTTAATGAAGTCAGGAAAAACCATTGATATTTCATATAGTATATTCTCTTTAATTTACTTGCCTTTTTGAATCCCTTTCTACGAGGCTAACATAAAGGTATATTCTGTTTTGGATGCCATGCTTTTACATTATTTATTTTTGCTTTGTCCTTGATTTGATAGCTCATTTTTCCCTAGTTCTTGTTTTTGAGAAGTACAAGGAAACAGAGAACTCAGTCAGACAATTTCATAACCCCTCTCTCTTATGCTCTAAGAGTTACTAGGAAATTGTTTCATGTGTGGCATAGCTCAGGTTCATTTTCACATGTTGGGGTCGGAGCATTAAGTCTATATCTGTAAAACACCAGAGCATTCAACACTGATATAAGAGAGGATATACGGCTTACTTCTTTCAGTAACTTTAGCATAAAGCTATAAACATAATGTTCCCAAGACACTAGATGGAATAGAGATGAAGGATAAGGTTATTTACACCAAACAAAATTATACAACGTTCATGCAGCCCTAGCCCATAATGCTTCCCTAACCCATTATTACTCCTGTTTCAAAAAATCGTATAGACTGTTCACTGTCTTTGAATTACCATGTTCTGAGCACACCAGTTTATTTCTTGCTCACAATGACACATAATATGTGGAAGTCTTTGTGTTGCAACTTCAGAGGCAAATTTTCCTTGGATGTTCTTCATCCAAGAGCCAACTGTGGCCAGTGTGAATGGAAGACAAAATTCAGTGAAAAGCTACTGCTGAAGGCACTTAGTAACTGTCTCCTTTTATCTATATTTTATTTTGATACAGGAAGTAAAAAGAAAGGGATTATATATTTAAAGAAATAAAAGACAACCTTCAGATATACTAAGTCAGAAAGTCTCCAACAAAACTAGTTGAATTCATTTGTGCATTCAATTTCACCAAAGTGCAATGTAAACAACCATAGGAACCATGCAGCCAACTTTCAAATTAAATACTACAATGAATAATTTATATTTTTAAACAAGGATTAGAAGTTCCATTCAGTTGCAGAATATCAGGGGTGGCTTTAATAATTTACATGCTTTCCAAAGGTGAATAAAGTGCCCTCCTGAACAAAAATCAAAACAATGTAAATATTTTCTTTCTTAAAACCACACTGTGATTGACAAAAGAAAGGGCCACTGTCATAAAATTGAATGCATGTTCTCTGGGAAATAGGTGGAGGAATTCAATAATCTTCAAAGTAGAAGTCTCTGTATGCAATTCCTACACTTATCAAGAGGAATATGGAAAAATAAAACCCATTATGAATGGGGAATATCTGCATATAATTTTTGACCTTTACTGAAAATATTGGAGTTCTACTATATAATTTTTTGTGCAGGAGACCATACTGTTCCCTCACAGCAACTGATAAAGTACTCCAGGTCAAATGTTGTGAGTATTACCAAGGTTGTCTCTGACCTTGCAGAAAGATGTTAAATATAAAAGATATACAGTCTGCAAAGCACTATCACCTGGCTACAAGGAATACACTCTGACTTGAGAGCACTGATTTAAACTAGAGCCACCTCACTGGAGGTTTTGTAGGTAAACTGGCTGCCTTTGCTGTAATTCACAGCCTGTGTTCTTTGCAGACCTAATAAATATTCCACCTCTATCTTTATCCTGAACATGTGTACCCTGCGAAAAAGGGCAAGGAATATTGCATCTGATGAAATAGAGTCCACTTCTCTGGAGAACTCAGTGCAATCACAGCATGAATGATCTCTATCTTTAATGCTCAGGCAGCATTAATGTAAAATTTAATGCAAGATAAATGTCCAGTGCTGCAGACATAGTTCATAAATTATGCACACATTCTTCTTTGATTTTCATTTCCCCATGAAGAAATAGTAAAGAAGATGGTTGCCTTGTTCAAACATATAATAACAGAATCATTATTTGCAAGGAAATATTCTGGACCAGACAATTGTTTGTAATTTTGGTTTAACACTTAAGAACAGTCAAGCATTGTTAATCTCTGCTCACTGTAACACTGATACTAGTTAGATGTCACATACATCATCTGAAGCAATATATGAATGAAACAGTTTCACTTCAGCCAAATGACATAATTTATCATAGACCCGTTGTAACAGAAAAAAATAATGTCAGGAAAAAAAATTAAATCATTTAAAAAACAGGTGACAGTAAAGATCAAATTGAGTCAAGCCCAAATACAGTAAAATTTTTTTGGGGGGGTTAAATAATAATCATCTCGAACTTGAATCTAAACAAGCAAGATAAATGAACTAGAATTTTAAAAATGCAGAAATGAAAGGTAGAAAACAAGGTAGTCAGGAGAGCACCGGCAAATGAACACAAATACACTGAGTCTGAGCCTGGCTCATTCTAAACAACTCCCTGAGCTAAGAGACCCAGTTACCAAGCAGGAATCCTTAGCAAGAAATCTCAGCTATAAGGACAATGACTTTTAAATAAGTAACAGCTCTCTGTTGCACTCTCACTACTGAGGGAAATGATCTTCAAGTTTTGAATGCAACACTGACACTAAAAGCAATTTTTTGAGGATTCAGCTCAATAGTGTGATGGAGCACCAAGTCCAGTAGAAAATATATCTGTATGGCTTTTAGAGAGCCTTCTTGATCTTTCTAGAGTTCAGATTAGTATAACTGCTGCTTAGGATGGTCTGGAGACAGGAAGATTTTGAAACATATTTTATTGCCTGTAGATAGATATCCATTAATTTCACCAAATAATTGAGTTCCCAATGTTTCTATTATTTTACTGTTTTCCAGTTTTGTTTTATTATCCAAACAAGTCTGCAGGAGAGTTATTTGCTAAATTAGCTGTCAAACTACTCAACTAAGACATTCTGAAATGCTGTAGGTACCTGCAATTTTGCTTAGGCATCTAAATAATCTTATTAATCAGAACTGCAGTGTACTGAAGCACTTTGTTCCCGCTCACCTTTATCAAGGTCTATAAAACCTTATAATAATCAGAAATAACACTTAATTCCCATATCCCCACACAGAGCTTTCCCTCAACCCTAAAATGATGAATCAGCACTATGAGAACTGATGAAGTTGTTTAAGTGTGAACATCAGAACAAAAAAATCCTGCAAAGTGCATACACATGAAGTGATGGAGGCAAAAAAAGAAACTCCAAACATCTCCATATCACAGTGCTCAATAAGTTTGATAGGTGGAGGGATCTTCCCACTTTCCTTGCCTTGATTTCACTTTATACACTCTTACTCATATGTCCTTTAAAACTTCCTCCTGAAGAGCAATTATTTTTAGAGAAAAAGGTGTCTGCACCAATGCCAAGAAATTAAATTACTGCAGGATCAAAAATTTCAGTTATAGACAGAAAAAAAAATCCAACACAGAACTGTTAGACATTTCATTTTGTATGTGTGTGTGCAACTTGCAGTCTTCCTCAGACAAGAATGTGTCCTTATTTATTCTCATTTTTAACAGAGGTCTTTTCTTTAGTCAATATTTTATTCAATACTAGACTGCACTGCTCTGCCCATTAAATTAGGATCCTGTCTCTTGGACTATCAGATATCTCCTTTTTTATGCTATCCCTTTTCTTTCTCATTTCAAGATCATAGTATATTAATTATTGCAAGTTTTTGTGAAGACATCTCAAATACCATTTACCACTTTTATTCACACTGAAATATTTAATGGGTTTAATTAAAATTACACCACAAGTTGTAACATGTCAGGATGAGTTGCCATTTCTAAGATGCAATGCAGGGTATCCTCTATTATTCCTGATATTTTGAAGAAGTTTCACAGCTCTTGTGAATTAGTGAAGTGCTATACAAGTCACTAAAACTATAATAATTTAATCTACTAATATGTAAGATATTAGTGATTGGGGGGAACCCAAAAACCTTTTTTTTAAAATTTCAATTTGGATAGCAGAGCTGTACAGAAATCTTAAAACATAGAAATATTCTGTGAGAACAGTGACATTACAGTTGTTTTCAATTGGAAGAGAAGGATCAAGCAGTTTTCAGAAGTAATATATTCACTAGTGTAAAAAGTGATAGATGAGGATGGTCAGACTGAGGGGAGACAAATTGCTTAATATGCTTTCAGAATCCTCTGCTATGTGGCCAGGGTATCACTACCAAGTCTTTCAAATACAGTAATTTCATTGTGGAAAAATCTGACTGCTCTCTTGAAAATGGCAAAATAGGAGGTAGATAAAGCTCAAATCCTTCCACCCAGTCCAAAATTTTGTTGAAAAACCTAATTAAGCCTGTCCTACTGGACTGCAATTATTTTGAGTAGTCAATCTCCTGTCTGGATCATTTCCAGCACAATATATATAACATTCATTTAAGTAAAAAGCTCTCATTTCTCCAGGGAAAGTATTCCTGTTTCAAGCTACAAGACTTTTTATTATTATTTTTAATAGAATACCATCAACTTTTTTTTTTAACTGTAATAATAAACACAGACTATAAATGAAAATGGAAGGCAAAACCTATCCTGCAAAGATCATTCATCCTAGTAAAAGCTACAGAAAATAGCAGAAGATAAAATATCCTTCCAAGAATATTCTCTGGGGATTTTTCAACTTCTCCTTCAGCTCTGAGCTGTGAACAGGCGCAGGCAAAGCTGCTGTGGGACAAGCAGTACATTCTGCTCTCTGTGGGACAAGATGTACATTCTCTAGTGCTAGAAAACAGGCTGACCTCCTGCAGTAACTCTGAAAATTCACCATATTTATCAAATGGTGATAGTGAAAAGAGAATTTCAAATTTATGTTTGTACATGTAACGCCATTTCTATTTCTGAAAACATTCTGATCCAATAGGGGAAAAAAAGATACCCAACAGGATCCATTTATCAGATTTTATCTAAAGGATACATATGAAAAACTGCTCACAGACAAATTACAACCAATAAATTTTTTAAAAAGCCCTCTAAATTAATCTTTGTGAGTTACAAGCAAATGCTGCATTGCTCAAGCTGATAGTTATCACATAAAAATCCTTAGGCCCACAAGGACAGAGAAGGCATTTATTTGGGAACTGGGCAACTTCCAAGTATGCACATCAGAAAATTTGCTACAGAGAAGAAATTGCAGCACTGAACATTTCTTCTCTGGTGAAGACCTGTCAACAATGCAGGAAACAGCTGGTGATCAAGGAGAATGTCCCAGGGCAGACAGGGCATGAGTCCAGGGGTCTCTTTCCCATTTCCTACTCTACTCACCTCCTCCTGGAGCTCTGCTGCAAAGTGGAGGAGTTCCTCTACCTGGGGGCAACTCCCACAGCTCTAATTATTGCTGCCATCCCTACTGGCAGTGGAGCAAGGGCCACCCTTTGATATCAGCCTGGCACCTGGGTGTCAGCTTGCTCCCCCAAAGCTTTCTGCTGGCACCTGTGTCAGCCATGGTGGGTGCAGAGCTTAGAGAGGCCATGACTGCTGGATCAAGACCACTGTTCCCTGGCCAGGCTGGCTGGCAGAATGCAGGTCCTTCCTGAACACCCTGCTGTGCAAACTGCTGCACAAACTGCCCTGCCATCTCCTGTTTGACTACCCTGATTGTGATGCTCCTGGCTGATAATGCTCCCTAAGGGCTTCTGTCAGGTGTGGGGAGGGGGCTTGGTCACCACTGCTGCCTTTGTCCTCAGCACTGGTAAGGCTGCATCACAAACAGTCTGGTTTTGGGCACTGCTCTGCGAGTCAGACATTGAAGTGCTGGAGTGTGTCCAGAAAACACCTTCCAAAACACATTCAAAGAGGAATGAAGCTGGTGGAGGGTCTAGAGAAGAAGGAACCCAAGCACACAACTCTTGCACACTGCAAGAGGAATAACAGCCTACCTTGCTTGAATGCAACATCAAAATCAATTTGAGTCAGAACAATCAATATACCTTCTGGTGCCAGAATTTGCTCCACTTTCATTCACCATTGGTTTTCAAATGCATATGGTAAAGTGCTGAACACTAAGAGGTAAAATCTGGGAATATAAAGCAGCTTCATACGTTTTACTGGAGCTGAGAACTTATAAATTTTATTCTGCTTTACAATTTCATGGGGAAAAGATAGACCACAATTTGAAAAGCAGAAAATCAATAAGGGAGATATCTAAATAATTTGGTTTTTTCTTTATCCCATAGATGCTATTTTGAAGACCATGATGGCATTCAGATTTTCCATAAAATATTTACCAAATGTATTCTTTTTTTTTTTTACCTTTGTTAAAGACCAAGTTCCCCAAAGCCTGTGGATGCAATTACTCAACATATAATAATTACACAAGACAATTTAGTAAAAATTATAGAATCTGGCCCTTGTTTTTTAGTGATAAGTGCAATTTTTATCTCCAGCTAATTTACATGAGAACAGTTTGCAAACAAATATTTGTATCAAGTATTCAACAGATTTGTATGCAAATGATCCCACTTAAGGGCCACTGGTGCTATGACCTGAGGCTGCTCCACTGCAAAAATACTTTGCCAGTGTCCAGAGAACATGGCAAACACCTGGTTGCTTATCTTCCTTATTACAAAGAGAATAACTAATGGAGATATCAAAGGCTGCCATGAAAAGAAAAGGAACACATTTGAAGACAGTAGCTGGAAAAGAGACTCCTGAAGAATTATTTGCTTCACATTAGCATGGGACAAACAGTTAATTTTAATTACACCTACAGGAACTACCAGATCCTAATGTTTCACAGTAAATTCCCAAACACTGGAGATATGTGTGACCATCATTTTAGTTCTTTATACTCCATATAAATGAAATTCAATAATGTAAATGAAGAAGGAATTTCAAAGCTGTTGCCAAGCAGTACATTTAAAATAGTATAATGTATAGGCATGTGCTTCTCATGCTGAAGTTCACTAAGAAAAATTCCTTTGGAGCATTTCTTTACTCTTAATGCTTCACTGAGGTGAAATGAAAGAGAAATCTTCTCTGTAAATTTTAATTTATCACAAGCTGTCTAGAATCTTTAATCTCATGTTAACCTAAATCTCTCCTAGGTCCTCATCTTACATTAACCTCATCAGCCTTTATCAGCATTTCAAATATCTTAACTTTCAGAAATGCTGAGACAAAATTTGGATAAGAATTTTCCAATAAAGTGTCTCAAGCCATTTTATCAGATGTTCCTGATGAGGAAAAATATTAAGGCCTGTACTGCTTACTGTACCTGCTTACAGCATTTCCCCAAGACCCTATAAGTCTTGAAGTATTTCCCACTCACTAAATCTTATGATCCCTTTTAAAATCCTAGGGAGGACAAGCCACCAATTTCACATAATTTATCTGAAAATAAAAGTGTATGTTGCTGACTTGCTTGTTATCTGTACATTTTCTCCCCCTAGTCAATCACTCCAAAAGTACTTATTTCTTTTGACAACTACTTTTGGAAAGGCATTTGACATCAACATGCATCTGAAATCCTCTAGGGAAAGGATAATGTTATAAATAAAATACATGGATCAAGGAAGGAAACATATGCACCAGCTGTGTTATACACTGGTTGCTCTAGAGATCAAATCTTTGATATTAAACTGGCATAATGGAAACATAACTCAATGAAGATACACATGATTTAACTTGGAGCATAAGAGAGTACCAAAAGGTTAGAAAAATAAAGACATAATTCCAATTAGTTAAAATATATTCTCTCCATGGAAAACTGCTTTTTAAATTACTTCTTTCTTTCTCATAATGAACACCCAGCCCAGAAATCCACTTTCTTTTCTTACTCTTAATGTTAGCTTTTGGGAAGAACTAGTGTTTCTGATTTTGGAGTGATGCTTTGTTACTCTGCTAAATTCTGTGATGCAAAGCTTTTATCATTTAGGCAACACACGTTCCTTTTTTAACCTGGCATTTTGAAACTCCTTCGAGTTTATCTGAATAAAACTTAAGAACAGACTTTAGGATTGTACCTATTGAATTTGCTCTACATCCTTTTAAAAAAGAAAAGCATAAAAATGTTCAATGCAAATATGGCTGTGAAAAATGTTCTTGAAAAAAACCTCCACAAAAAAATTGCACATATTTTAAAAGCAAATGTAAGAGAAGGAGGCAATCGAAATTACAGACTCCAAGACAAATCCTACATTTCACGTATTTGTACAAATGTCTATGACTTCTACAACAGTGCTGCAGTGCTCTGATAGTCTTTGTTATATCCCATAAATGCCAAAATCTACCTATTTACCAGAGGTAAAGTGTCACCATACCACTGATATTTATTCCTTGGATATCACAATTTTAATGAGAACAGGTAAATAAGAGTACAAAACCTGCCTGGCCAGAAAATACCTGGGCAGAATTTTAAACCCTGGCATGCTTAACACAGTTGTACAAACCACATACTCCACTGCTTAAAACTGGTGGCAAAAGTTCTGTTAGGCTCCTAACAGCAACATCTTGATTTGTTACAAAATGTTCCAGCTAACGATATCAACAAACAAACTGTAGATATGAGAATAAATATTTGAATTCTATAGGTTGTCAGTCAAGGTGAACCTCATGCATAAGATATTCCTTTAGTTCTGCCGTAAGAAATAGTAAAATAGAGCAAATTACTGAGATTCAGCTTGGAGGTATTGCCCAAGGTTAAGTTGGCCTTTGCATTACATCAAAACTCTTCCATAAAGAAAAAAGAAAAATTGTGTCATTGTCATAGAGGAACTCTTTCTAAACAGGAACAATTGTATCACTTTCTATAAATACCTGGAAGGAGGGTGTAGCCAGGTAGGAATTGGTCTCTTCTCTTTAGAAACCAGTGACAGGACAAGAGGAAATGGCCTCAAGTTGCAGCAGGAGAGATTGGATCCCAGGAAAAATTTCTCTATGGAAAGGACTGTCAAGGATGGGAATAGGCTGCCTGGGGGAATGATTGAGTCACCATCCCCTAAAACACATGTGGTTGTGGTGCATAGGAACATGGTTTAGAGGTGAACATGGTAGTGCTGGGTTAATTGTTGCACTCGAGGTCTTTTCCAACATAAATGATTCTACCACACTGATTCTGTCTGGCTTTCAGAAATGGAGTCTTCAACACCTTAGCCCTAACTTGCAAAAAGGTATCCATGGATTTAACAACACTACAGCTGGTTGGGAATAGTTTCAGCATAATTGCATGGGAGCAAGACATGGAATTTTTGAAGTATGTTGTTTTCCTGTAAATTATCTCAAAAATCTTCAAAGGTGTCATTAGAAGCAAGAGTGAGTACCAACGACCCAGTTCTAGCTGTACTTCTACAGTAACAATACCTTCAGTATGTTGTAACAGGCAAAACCAGCTCTGTGGCATAAAATATTTTTCTCAGATTTCCAACTTATATTGCAAGGGTTAACATGAAACAGGTATTATCTGGTTATGTTGTGAATAACTGATAATATTTTTATTAATGCTCTTTTAAGAAAATGTTACATCTGAAAACAGTCAAATTTAGCTGAGCTCTCCCCTCAACTTATAAAAAATAAATGTTTCTCAAAAGCATTCTTTTCCTGCAAAAGACTATATATTTGATTCTTTCTTTAGTAAGCAAACTACTGCCATATTATACTTATTTTTTTTTTATTTTAATCAAGATTTCCATACATTTGCTTACCTGTTAGATGGATTACTCTCTTGTGAAATATGTTTATGTACTACAAGGCTCAGGAGAAGAAAGTTTCTTATCATAAATGGATTGCACAGATGGATTTCAACAGAAGTGGAGACTGTAAATATTTTACCAGTTTTGGTTTAGTGCTGTCTCTCTTTCAGTTCCTAAGTGTGCTCTGGGAAAAGGAGGCTACAGCAGCTCAGGACTGGTGCAGTCTCCAGACTACTCATTACCTTAAAGAACATCCAAAAGGAAGGGCAGAATGCACTGTGGGGGTAACTTCCATCCAGCCCCCAGCACACTGTCAGAAGGATGCTGCCTGTTGCATATGTAGGTCCCTGAGAATAAAATCAGTGATGCACAGAAATAGTAACTTATACAGGGATTAAAATGCTAAACATGGAGCTCACAAAGGAATTGCAATTTTCTTCTAAATTCTGCCTAGAGGAAGAAAAATCTCACACATTATTTCAGAATGGAGCATTAGCAGAGCCCCACTAGGAAAAGTTTAAACCTGCTTGACTAATATGGAAACCTAGTAAAGTGGTTAACTAGTGAGCTGGAGTATGGATATAATATCATAGCTGTCTCCTATAGTGGTGGGATAGTATCAAAAGACAATGCAAAACTGCAGTTTCCAGTTTTCTAAAAGAAGATAAAAAATCTTTTTATGCATAAGATAAATTACTACACAAACAGGGTTTTTTTTAGCTAAGTGTACCTACCTCTTTGGAAGACTTATTGAGAGATTAATATAGTTATAGAATTTATGGAGCTTAACATGGAAAAAAAAAACCAAAACTACAGCAGCAAATGAACACAAGCTCTTTGAAAAAAAGTATAGGAAACAGGAACAAATGGCTGAATCATAAAATAGGGAAAAATTAAATGGAAAAGATATCAGTGTCAGGTGAAGTTCAGACTGGATGTTAGGAAAAGTTTCTTCCCTGAGAGGGTGATTGGTCACTGGAATAGGGTCCCCAAAGAAACAGTCATGACACCAAGCCTGTCAGAGTTCAAGGAGTGTCTGGATGATGCTTTTAGTCATACAGATTTTTAGACAGTCCTCTGAGAAGCAGGGAGGACAATATTAATGGGTCCCTTCTAATTCAAGGTATTCATGATTCTATGAAATTAAGCAGGTGTCTTTTAATCTGAATTATTAGATTCTGATAAAAATAAGATACTGTTGGCAGTGGAATAATCAGTCTTATCAGTGACCTCTCTTTTAGGTGAGAAACATACATAGATGTTATGAACCATGCAGAAGAAGTCAACAGAAATTATTAGCATGAAGACAGCATTATACAGTGATTCTGGCAGCTTTAAAGGTCTTGTTTTTAAAAAATGGTTTTTTTTATATACTCATGGCTCAGACATTGAACAATTCTTAAAATTTCCCCTCCTCAGATTTATAGATGAAATCACTCTCTTCTGGGTTTATTACTTTCTCTATCTCAGCACAATCAGCAGAAAATTCATAATTTATGTTCTGGTCAGTCTTGGTTTTGAAATCGTTCAAAATACCAAGAAAGATAGATTGTGTTTTATGATACTGTTTTAAAGGAAATGAATTCTTTCAACCCAGATCCCCAGCTACCAAGGCAGTGTGCACCAATTTTATATGATTGCTATCAGTTAGTTACACAGAAGAAGAACACTCAAATTAAATCAGGTAACTTGACAGAAATGTATATAAATAGCAACACAAATAAGCTCAATTGCATGTTCAATTTTCCACCAATTCTGACCACATGGAAGAACAGTAACCTTGAGTGTATGACATCAAGGGAACAGTCTATTTATAAATCACTGAAACCAGAGATTAACCTATCTGGTTTAATTTAATCCATTCCTCAAAAATTTTCATTTCTTTCTAAACATGAAGGAGGAGGAGGAGGTTCCAATCCTCATTCTTTGTAACTTGGGGGTTCAAATTCACAGTGGTTTATTTCCCTCTTCCTCCTTAGTAATTGCCATAACTACCCACTAGTGGAAGCTTCCTTAACTACAATATCCACTAATATGCAGTAATACATTCAGTCCTTCCTACTGAAGCTATTCAAGTCCCTCTAGAAAACCTGAGGATTATCTAAATCCAAGTAAGTACAGAAGATTACAAAAGTCTAACATCCTCCTCTCTGATTCATCCTGTGCTGATCAGACATACATGGGTGGATGGGAAGTTTGAGATATCTGGATCAGATTTTAATTTATTATTTATTACTTGTTAAGACCTATTCAGAAAGACTTTTCTCCAGAAGTGTGCTAAGTGCCACAAAGTTTGCCATTATCTTTTGAGAGAGAGAACAGGTCTCAAATTTCTCTCAGCAGCTCTTGACACATTCACCTGAGGTGGAGCTCTCTATGTCAGGTTGTAGCCTACCTCAGTGACTAAGCACACATCCAGCAGGTAACCTTTACCTTAACCTCCTCTGTTTTAAATCTAACACATACTGTTTTACAGTATATGTGCATGTCTGCAGAAAAATTATGTCAAAAGTTAAGTTTTTAAAGAATCAGGGATTAGGCTGTTGATGAATCTAAAACACCTAAAGTAATACATTACCACACATGTCTATAAAACCCAGAATTTAAATATCTGCCTAGAGTAGCTACAGTTGACCCCAACCAGCTCTACACTTTCACTTATTTTCATTCAAAGACCTAATAGACTTTTTTCCAAAGGAACTCTAATTTGTATTCCCAATTAGGAATTGATTTCTAATTGAATGACATGTCCAGTGAATTTCATATCAGACATCTGCCTACACACAATGCAACAAAATAGCATCCATCACATCAGCATTTCTTAGTTCACTTAATCTTTTCCAGGGGTATCCAGCCTCAGCACAGAATTACTTTTACAAAGCACATCAATTTCATCACAAACTCTGAAGATGATCAGTGTCTAATACTTCGTTATCAACATATTATTCAGAGATCAGCACTACCTGTTAAAATCACAGAGCAGGCAACTCCCAGTTTAGAACTAGTCTAAGATTAGTCAGAACTAGGTCATAGCTGATTATCTCTCTAGGAAAGGAAATACCAAGCTACATAAACTATATGGCCTTCACGTTCCATAATATTTCTCAGTTTGTTTTCTAAGTTCCAAAATTTCTCTTACCTTTTAAATCTTTTACCCATTTTCATAAAGCTTTTACCATTTTTACCATTATTCAATGAACAGAAACAAGCTTATCTATACACCTAGTGAGCACACAAATTTCTAGAATGAAAGTATATCATGGCAGCACTGAAAAACACACAAGTATTTCTTAAATAAAAAGCACTAGCAAAGAGGCAGTCAACAAGAGAGAAAACTGACAAGGGTGAAGCACAGAAATAAAAATGATAGAAGGGATGAAATAGTGCACAAAACCTAAAAAAAAAAGACCAAGAGGGCAGAGTATATATTTTATATTTTTCACACATTTTGTATTTTTCACTCCTTAGATTATTTATTATTTATTTCATATTATATGTTTTTCAATTGCATTATTTTAAATGTTTGCAGTGCTTTTTGTACCTTTTATTCTATTAATTGAAAAGTATCATTCATACAAAATAGAAGAAATAGGAGGACACACAACTATAAAGCAGTGCATTAAAGTTTTGTTGGCCAGCTTACCTTCTGTGTGCCACACATCCATCTTTTTTTCCCACTTCTAAACAGCCAGCATTCTAATAAATATAATCTCAACACACCATGAGGTTGAAGTTCCATTTTCTGTATATAACATGCCCCTTCGTACATACTTGTCATTTAAGCATACGTATTACATAGTGTATTTAGAGTAACCTGAGAAAAAGAAGACAAAAGATCATAAAATCTGCAGCAAAACTGCTGAAGCCACTCTTACCTAGGAAAGATTTTAAGGAACAGCAGGTTTATACACTTTGACAACTTTCAACATGAGCTGAAACAACTTCAATGTGAGTGCAACTCTGGAAACCTTGTGAAAACTTCAGCACAAAACAGTTAGAAAGCAAAGAAAGTATTAGGTTGTGTGAGAGGTGAGATTACCACCAAACACATTGAAATGCCTTATATAAATTAATGAAACTGAAAATCTCTGAAAAATTTGTTCAGCTTGATTACCTGGTCTCTAAATGGTAAGAGCAGAAATAGAAGAGTTCCAAAGAGCACCCACAAATCTGATTAGAGCATGGACATGGTGCAAGCAGTGCTGCCAATACATGCTGCAGCCCCTCTGTGCTCTGCTGCCCATCCCAGGGTGGCATGGGAGCTGTTGGTGCAGGGCAGGCTGGAAACACCTGGCTTCCTACTCCCTGCAGAGCTGCAGGCCCAGGTGTATTGAATGATCTGGTCATTGGTGAGAACAAGACTTGCTAGGACACCTCAGGACAAACTTAGCCCAAACCTATTTCCTGTATAACAGGGAAAAGGTGAGTGATCCAGGGGATTGATGAACAGATTAGAAGTGATATTCAATTGTATCTGTTTCTCATAAACAAGAAGTGCTGGATGATGTAAAGGTCAAGGGTAGCCTTGGCATCAGTGATCAAAATACTGTGAAGTTTAAGATCTGAAGAATAGTGAGTGAGATTAACAATAAATTTGGACTTCCAGAAGAACATCTTAGATTCACAGAAAGCTAAGCAAGCATTGAAGAGGACTAGCATTGATGAGTGTGAAGCTTCTGACTTGACCTTAAACACAAAAAGGAAATATATAGGAGATGAAGGCAGGAATAGGCTACATCAGAGAAATAAGAAGACCAATCACATCAAGAAAAAAGCCAAAGCCCATATCAATCTAAAGTGATAAAGAGTAATAAGCAAGATTTTTCTAAGTTCCTCAATAGCAGAAGGAAAGATAAGACAAATGTGAACCCATTGCTCATTGGGACAGGAAGTCTTACATGACAAGAGATAAGGCTGAGGTATTCACTGCCTTCTTCAACTCAGTTTTCAGTGGTAAATCTTGTTCTCACTCATCCTCCAAGCAGAATCTGAGGGAGCATATGTTGTACCTGCAGTAGATGAAGAAAGAGTTATGGATTGCTTAATCCTCCTGTACATACACAAGTTTCTGGAATTGAGGTTTATGGAGCTGGTTGTGTCACTGTGAGATTGCTCTCTATCATCATGGCAATCATCAGAGCTTTCTTATGGCTGGAAAAAAAGACAAATATCATCTATCTTCAAAAAGGGCAAGGAGGATTCAGGAACATACACATTGGTCAGCCTTGCCTTATGCCCCAGAAAGGTTATGGAGCAATTTCCCCTAGAAGATATTTCTTAAAACAAGAGACAAGAAGGTGACTAGGAGAAAAGAGACCTATTTACTAAGGGAAAATCATGTCTGCCTAACTCTATTTCTATCTAAGATGAGATGGATGGCACAGTGTCTAGGAACAGGGCAGTCAATGCCATGTATCTTGATTTTGATATCAAGTCCTTTAATACAGCCTCACTATCACTAATTCAGTGAGATATGAGAGAGATAAATAAATAAGGTAGGTGGAAACCTGAACTGCCAGACTCAAAAGTTATTGTCAGTGTTTCAAAGCTCAGACTGTACCCAGTATCTAGTTGGGTTTTGCAGGGATCAGGATGGACACCAGTGCTGTTTACTGTCATCAACTAGGATGCTGAGATATCAGGTTTGCAGGAAACACCAAATCAGGAGAGCACACAGTATGCTGAAGGCTGGGAGGCTTGCAGCTCAAAAGAACTTAGGAAAGTCAGAGACTCAGGGAAGAGATCCTTCCCCTCCATTTTATAAGGCAGCATCTGGAGTGGTGTGCCCCCCAGAATGAAATCAGTATTGACATATTAGAGTCTAGCTGAGGACATCAGTCAGGGGAATATGGTATTCAAGAAAAGACTGACAAAAAAATCTTGAAATCAGAGAACAAAGTCTAACAAATGCTCTGGAAAGGAGATATGATTAAAAAAACACAATTAAAAAAAAAACTAGAACATTTGGAAATGAAGAGACTACAACCAAATGGACTGAGATGAAATGAGGGGCAGTGAAAAAGACAAAGCTTGCCAAAGTTACTCCAATTAAAATTCTGAAATCAGGGAAGAAAGGTAAACAAAGAAACAGAAGAAACTGAAGAAAGGAAACACTAAAAAAAGGGGGGAAATTCCAAACCCAAGTGAAAACACTAAAAGTGAATGGGATGACAAGAAGTGCAGGGACTGATGCTTGCCCACTTAATCTTCATTGAAATCTTGAAATTAGAGAACAAAGTCTAACAAATGCTCCAGAAAGGAGAAATTACTAGAAAAAAAAGCAATTGAAAAAATCCAGAAAATTTGGAAATTGAGTGACCACAACCAAATAGACTGAGATCAAATGAGGTGTAGTGAAAAGAATTAAAACCTTCCAAAATTACTCCCATTGAAATCCAAAATTCGGGGAGAAATGTAAATAAAGAGACAGGAGAAGAGATTGATTAAATCAAATGAAAATAAAAAAGAGTACATTCTGAAATTTTGGAAAGTTTTGGTCCTTTTCACTGCACCTCATTTCATAGCAGTCCATTTGGTTGCAGTCATTCCATTTCCAGATTTCCTGCTTTTTTCAATTGCATTTTATTTGACCATATCTTCCTTCCAGACTATCGTGATAGTTCCTCCTTCTGGAATCCTTCCAGAGGATTTGTGACACTTTCTTCTCTGTTTTAAAGGTTTCATTTCCTTTCATGAAGGAAATTCTTCATTACATTAAAGGAAATTAAACCTTGCAATTTTAATGAGGATTAATTCCCCAAAGTCTAGTCCATATCCTTGCACTTGGTCATCCAATGCCATTTGACTGTTTCCCTTTTGGTGCAGAATTTTTTTTTCTTTAAGAATTTCCTTTAATCAATTTCTTTTCCTCTCTTTTTGTTTGACTTTGCTCCCTGATTTTGAGATTTCAGAAAAATTAATGTTACTAAGTCTAGGTTCTTTTCAGCGCACTTCCTCTCACACCAAAACCATATATATTATGAAATGCAACTCCCAGTCCTGAATATCTTCTAGTTTTAGAGCCACTTTGGCAAAAATTTTTTTCTGAAAATCAGCAATTTGAAAAAGGATTTAAAATAAGATTACTGATCCTTATCATAATAGCAACATATAATCAGTTTCCCTGGTTGTTAAGAAATAAAAAAAAAACCAAAACAAACCCAGAACAAAAAAAAACCTTGTTCCTAAAACCTGACTTCTACCCAAGTCCAGCTCTGGATGTGATGATTGCAAGGTACTCTAGCTCTCTAGCTGCATGTTTGTTTCATTCCAAACCTCTCATATTCCTCTTTACATAAATATGAATATTGCACAATAGTTTACTTCTATGAAAGTTTTTAATTATATGAAACACAGGACAACTTACACAGAATAGTGTTAATTCTATTGCATAGCTTCAGATATTGACAGACCACCAAAAAATTATACTGCTTGGTTTGGGAAGATGCTGGAAGCCAAGAGTTAACTTCAAGTCCAATTATTCAAGGAAATTGTTTCTATATAAATCAAAAAGTATCTGCATGTTATAGTAAAATTTAGTCACATGATTAATAAGAAAGGTAAGCTTTCCTTTTTAATGAATACAAAATTTGTTTTCCATTTTCAAATCTTGATATAGCAATCAATTTTGTATAAACTTACTTAATATTACCTCCCTGACATAAGCAGATTGTATTTTAGCCACAAAAGGACTTGGAGAAGCCAAGATTTCAAAAAGGTATTGGTGCATTCCTAACAGAAAAATAAAAAAATAAAAAAAAACCTGAGCAAGCACCCCACCATTTCTCAGACAGTCAAGAGAGAATTAAGAACTTGACCCTGGTGTGAACTTAGTTCTCAAAAAATATGAGGGAGACAGTCATCAATTGAAAAAATAGGTCACCATATTTCTTAATTTATATGAAGAGATAACAGTATATTGAAGAAATCTTATATAACATCTAACATGAATTTCCTTAGAAGGAAATAAATGAAAGGAAAAAAAATCACTCAAAATGGCAAAGATAAACAGAAGTATATAGGTGACAAACAATTTAAATTTGAAGTGATATTCTAAACAATTTAAAATTGAAAACATTTCAGCAAAGCAATAAGCTTTTTATTGTTACTGTTTAATTTTTCTTGTAAAGAAACACAATCACACAATACTCAAGACAAAGTAAATTGTGATTTTTCATTTTTTCTGCTCTTTGAAGAAAATTTCTTCTGGATTTCTCCCTCTGGAAGTTTTAATGATCCCAAATATTCCATTTCTGTTGAATTTTTGTGATGGTCAAACTCTATACTAGTAAAACTTAGTGTGCTCTATTCAAAGAGAGTTGCTTTTTATTGGGAAAACAAGAAAAGCACATGCAAGGTGACACCATGAGTAGTATAAACATAATTATTAATGTTGCCAAGTGTGGAAGGAAATGACCATATTGGATAAACTCCATTGCAAAATGCAGATTATATAAAAAGCAATGGTGCATAAGGATGCATCACATCTGACTAATGTCATGTCTACATGACATGTGGAAAAGCAATCTTCTCCTCATCCAACTAATGCATAGAAGAAAAGGTTCATTTCCATTTCAAATACCTGGAACTCCTCTCCAGAATTTTCAACTCCCATTTGGCCATTTCACAATCAGATAATTATAAAACTTGACAATTTGGGTGATGGGGGAGAAGAAAGCAGCTATTCATAGTGACACTGAGTGAGGACAAGTGACGTCTTTCTTTTCTTATTGTAATCATTCAGTGCTAGCTGGATTATTGCTCTGCTCTTATTAACTCCATTAATATTATTTCCCTGCTTTATGTTGGTATCTTTTTTTTTTTTTTTTTTAATCAGTACACTCTTCTTGGGTTTTATTTTCCAGTTTCTTGAACATGCTTTTATCCTGTTCCAAGAAGTTCTTTATTTACTCTCCCCCACTTCTGGATCTGCTTGAACGGTTAATGTCATGTAATTATTTTTTGTGGGTTTGTGTTCTATGTTTTCCTTACTGTGCTGAATGTTTTAGTTCTGGACAGTATTTGAGACAAAGTTTACAGAACAAGTAAAGAGCTTTGCACTGTAATTTTAATCTAGTTAAGTGTAAAATTATATCTACAGGAAAGCCAAAGGGGGGAAATGATCACACTGGATTTCAGAATAACAGAGTTTAGGGGAAAAAATTCAGCAGGTTGAGTGAAATTGAGTGTAATGAAATGGCAGAGGAAACAGCAGAGAGAAACTGAAATGTGTATAATGAGATTAAAGTGTGCCCAAAGGATGTGGAATGCATAACATACAGCAATAAAATCAGGAGTTTAAAAAGCCAATATGGCAAAAGGAGGCAAAATAGGAAAAAGAACAACGACCCACACAGTAAGCAAAAGCAATACAGATGGAATGCCACTGAAATTAGGCATGAAAAGGTTTGTGTGGTCATCTTGAACCACTGGTTTTGATAATATTGAAAACATCAAGTACAGAGAAAGATTTGAACGAACAGACAGAGAAGCTTTGGATACTAAACCCAATTAAAAAAACAATCCTGCAGTGTAAGGAGCTGTACCAAAAACAGATTAAACAAAACAGTTTCAAGGGACTGATGTAAGAAATTGGGAGGGCCTTTATTTTTTCTGCCTACACATGTTCCTACTGCCCATTAAACAACAGGAGCTGAAAAATTACAGATGTTCAGGGCAACAGCAATCAGTGCAAGAGGCCTTAGGCTTGAATTGGAAGTGGAAAAAAAAACCTTAATCTGTGAAAAACAGTATTTTCTGGCATTTAAAAATGTACATTTTTTCAAAATTCTGATTTGAAGTCAGATAAATAAGCACAAATTTTGAGTGTATTTTTATAAGAGAGAGAATCGCAGTTAGGATATTTATTTTTAACTTGCAGATTTAAGGAAGTGGCAATGTTCAAATATATAATTTGTTCTTTGAAAATATTAGGATTTTTTTTTAAAGTTTTTCAACATTAAACATCACTTTTTCCATATTAATCCACTGTACTTTGAAGACACTTTTGCTTTTTATCTGCACCACCCAATGGGCTGATCCTCTTATAGGTGTCATGCAGAAGATTCCTGAGGAAGTAATTTTCTCCTCTTAAGGGAGTTACAGAACTCAGAAAGACCAGAAAACATCATGGCAAATCTTAATCTACAAACTCTTACAGAGATGATATTTCAAATAAGTTTTCAAACTACATTTTACTAGATCTTAAAATCTGTTATTTCTAAAGATTTATTTTTTTTTTAAAGCTAGCAGAAATCAGCACAATTTATTTCAGTTATAGAAAGTAAAGTATGCTTCTGGGGAAAAAAGAAAAATGTTCAATTTTATTGAAGATTATTTCCTGTTATAAATCGATTCTGAAATAATAACTTCACAAATACTATCACAATTAAAAATCATTCAACAGAAACCCCCCTACCTCCCCCAAAAAGTGCTTTTCAACCAAGAAATACAAACAGTCTGTCTATTATACTTTGTATCATTCATTATCTTCCTCTCCAGTACTTTCTCTTTGCCTCTCTGGCTTTCTCAGTTTGAATTTAGTTCAAGTTCTTACACTACATGGGTGATTCACACAGATATTCTCACAAGTTAAAGGCTACCACTTGATCCTGTAGCCTTTGTACGTAAGAATGGTGGGTTTCTGGAAAGGTAGTTCAGAAAATCTAAGTTTTGATCCATCAGTGAATCATCTTTTGAGAACCTTATTCTTTATGAGTCTAGAGGGAGCCTAAGGAGATTGACTGAATAAGTCAGATTCATGAAGTTGAACAGGTTAACAATGTTTTGTTTTCCTTGTGCAGTCACCTACCAGACATCTTACCAGTAAACTTCCAGGAACAAATATTTTATGCTAGAAGGTATGCACCTAGCCATTAATATAGCTGTAAGTTACATATAACAGGTTGAGATAAGATTTAGTAGTTTTTTTCAAATCATAAAACAAGATCTTTTCAGACAAAATAATAATCAAGTACTGAAACAAGTGATGGGTAGTAAGAGATGCTTGGGTTCAGTAATATCCTGATTCATACAGTTTTTCCTGACTGACTACTGACAGAATGTGACTTCTGAGCTACCTGACCCAAGAGGAAAGCTACTAAGAAAAAAACCCACAAAAACCACATACCATGAAATTAGAGCACAAGAAAAAAAAAGGATGAAATAGTTTGAGGAACTTACAGTTTAAGTGCCATTTAGATGTAATATCTATTTCTGGAGATAATTTATCACTGTTGCTACCAGCAAGAAACTTTACAAGTCTAACTGTATCTCTCTAGTCATGGGATGATACTTTTGAAATTCATGTAAAGCAACTCAGATAATTGCATAGCCTCTGCCAATGTCTCCGCCATTGTCTCCTGGCACTGTAACACCATTGTCTAGAAAGGGAACTGACCCTTAGCTACCTAGAACTATCATCCAGAATATTTCAGAGGTGATTTAACAAAATGAACCTGAAAAATTTCCCCATGGGAGGAAAATAGGGGTGGCTTGTAATTTAAAACAAATTAGAAATATGATTTTAACAATACTGATTTGTGAAGGGGGGCAGCTGACAAACAGAAAACAAGCTAAACTAAATTTTTAAAGCTTAGATTGAAACCAGGTTTCATATTTTTTTTAGGCATACTACTAACTCTCAAGTTTATGCTTGTTACTTATCATTATTTAAATGAGAGTCTGGCTGAAGACTGAATTTCAAAGGTAGCTGATCATTAAATAAACCTGCTGTTACCCAAGTTGCTCTCCAACCTCCTCATTCCTCAGCAAACCTTCTCCAGACATTTAAACATAGATTTCTATTAAGCAGAATGACCAAAAGGGAATTTTAAGGATGTTACCACATACTTTGTTTTTCTCCTTCTATGTTATCAATTAGGTCATGAGAGCAGCAAACTGATAGTTTCTGTTTTGATCATCTGGAATTTTGTATCATGAAGGAGCATTCTGAGCTGAAAACTGTCCATTTTGAAAGAGGAACAACAATCCAGGTGATAAATTCATCTTTCACCAATTGCACACTGACAGCCTTCAGAGTATTATTTACCTCAGGAAAAGGCAGAATGACACAAAGATTCAAAAGTTGATCTCTTATATAAGATGCCCTGATTAACCCAATTATTTAATACAAACTCTATACACAACCTGTTATGGTAGTGAACAAAATCGATTGTGGTAAATCAAATACAATGATTAGCAATGACAAAAATGAGTGGTGACTATAAACATTGCCTCTAATATGTAAGTAAGCTGGTATATATGGACTCCAGTGATCAATGGCATGAATATTTCTCTTGTTTGGTTGCACCACAGTCACTGCTGCAGACTTAAGCCCTCTTCAGTGCCAAGTATTTCTGTGAAGGTCAGTATTAAAGCACATACAAAATCTACAGTCAGTTTTGAAGATTTATCTGTAAGTTCTTTAGAAAGAGGAATAAAACAAACAAAAATACCCTGAGAAGTTTTCAATGAATGTTTGCATTCTCTACTTTTATTAGCACAGGATGAGATTATTCAAGACCAAACAAGTCTCAACTCCATGATTGCTCAAGACCTGGGAGCTGTCAGAGCTGCCTGATAATTTAATCTGATGGAGATCCTAGACATACTAAAGGCAATGGGAGAAATATGTCCAAGGCACAGACTTTATTACTCTGTCACATAATTGCCTTTATTACTGAGTCTTTCATTAGTTCAGTGATACTCTGATATAAAACTAAATATGCTCAGAATTCATTTTCACTATTATAGTGTAAACTTAAAAATCATGACTTTTACTGGGACCCTTCCCTACCAGAAATGAGAAATAGTGCTCTGCCCTCATGATCTAAAACTTTTTTGGAAACAAGAATTATATTAAACAAACAAACAAACAAAAAAACTCCACTAAAAATAACAAAAAACCCAAAAAAGAATCCCCCCCCAAAACCAACAACAACAAAAAAGCCCCACAAACCAAAAAAATCCGAATATTTCTTCTTAACAAAGAAAATGATGAAGAGAGAAAATCAAGTTGATGCCACTGAGACTAAAAAATTTTAGAATTTTTAGCACTGTCAAATCGCATATGTTCTTTTCCATTTCACTCAGTTGTGCTTCTATCTGAGTTGACAGAGCTTCACTTTTACATCTGCCAGAGGTATTGCTATGGTAAGTTTATCTAGAACGTACTATGCCATATCCTAGTTGCCTGTCTTACATGTTGAATTCATGTTGCCTTAAGCAGAACACAAACCTGATCTCAGAATGGCAAAGAATAAAAAATCCAAAGCAAACCCAGCAAAAAAAATTGTTTTACTTTGATTCTCAGCTGCCAGTATTGCAACCTGAACTTTTGGCTCTGTGTTCTCCCACTGAGACACCAAACCACACAAATGTCCATAAGTTCTGCACAGAAATCTGGAAGCACTGAGAGATATAAAAAAAATTACTGTGAAACAGGGAATTTTGTGGTTCCATTTAATCCACAAACAAGAGATTCATTACCCAAAATTTATGTTGATTTATATTTGTCCGACTTTATATAAAGTCCGATTGCAGGTGGGAGGAAAACATGAAAGCAGGCACCAGAATGGGAGCTGATATACCTAGTACACATAGAAATACTCTGGGTCCTTGCATTGCTTGATTTTAGCTGTCTCACTTCTAGGCACTCCATGAAGAAATGGCCAACAGATTTGTTAGCTAAATCAATTAATACAAATAACTATGTTCATCAGCTGAGTACATAATAATAATAATTTTTAAATTTAAGAAGAAACTGTCAGAGTTTGGTCTTGCAGTTCATACTAGAACTCTTAAGATTAGTGAAGTAGTTCAACAGTGGCTGGACAAGACTTCTTTTTTTGCTGGAAGCAAGATGAAGAGGACATGAACAGCAGTAGGCATAGCTATTACCAAAAAATAAATAGGTAAAAAGTCAAGACAGGTACATGTAGCACATGGACCTTGCCTAATGTTACAATAAACAGCATAGTTACAGAAATATTGGATGAGGTGAAAAGTTGAATTCCTGTTGGAGAACTGGGAAAACATGAGGAGCAGCATGGAATGTGTTAAAGTATACAGGTATGCTTTTATTTCTGAGGGAAAAGGTTTGCTGTTCTGTTAAGACTAGTTGCTCAAAAGTTCAGAAGAGGATAGAGTTATATATTTTTCAGCAGAATAACAGACAAAGCATTTGCTCTAAACCTGTACATGGGAATATACTTTGGAAAGAACGACTTAACCTATTTGTACACACAGAGATGGCTAATTCAGAGCCTTTTCACAGGAGAGATTCAAATGTCCATGTGGACAATATAAAGTGGCTGCTTAGCCTGAATAAACTTAGATCTTCAGAACAATACAGAAAGTTTTCCACAATATCTGAAATTAAAATATCAACAGAAAGTAGTCTACAAACTCATTTACTCATTACCTATGTCCATCAGAGTTCACTTCACAAAGAAAGAAAAATGCTTCTCCCAGATTCAATGTTGAAAATTCACAGTTTTCTATCTACATGGTGGAGAACATTTTTTGCCATTTAAGACATAACAAGGACCAAGTCCACCAGAATAATAATTCTGGGTCATATCTCTATGGACTATTTCTCTTTTTTTTTTTTTTTTTTTTTTTTTTTTTTTTTTTTTTTTTTTTTTTTTTTTTGTGTATATGTGCTTGTGTTTGTGAAAAGAGTGCTAAAGCAGGCAACATTGATGTACTTTGGAGTTTGTGTGATGGTCACTGTGAGCAGCTGCATCCAGAAAAAAGGTTTTGAAAGAATCACTGAAATTATTTATTTTATGATTCATTGGGAGAGTTAAATTGTCTTGGTACCAGGAGCTAAACAACTGTGAATTTAGTAGGCATACAGCAATTTAGTTTCCATAATTTTGTTTAGTTTAAAAAGGCTGTCTTGTACTAAACCAAGGTTGAGTTTATCATTCCATCAGACTTACTGCAGAATACAAAGATGACTTTCTGACTGGAAGACAAGGAGTAAGGAGAGGTGTGATATTTTCATTTGTCTGGATCCATGCAATCATGTCCAGTTATAAATCTGTTGTCAGTTCCACTGATCAATAATGGTTAGCAATAAGCACCACCAGTCTCCAGCTTGACACTGATGAATGGTATAACCAAGAATGGGATAAATCTCCTGATAACAGCATCTAGATTCAAAGAAGCCATCCATCTTCTTCCTTCTTCCTCCTGTCCTTCATCTCAAGAACTTATTGCTCTAAATGAGTACTGCTCCCTTTTTTCCCTGTCTCAAGATATGCTAAGCCCTAATTTTGCTTCAGCACTGTCTTATGCATATGCATCTTCCTATGCAACCAACTAATTAATCCATTCTTCCATAGCAATTTCTAAAATTAAGAGCAAGAGCTTTAAGTATATAAGCATTTCTGTTTTACTCCAAAGGAATTCAGGAGAGAAACAACAAGAATCATTCATCATGCAGCAAAGGTACCTTTCCATGAATAAAAAGCCTAGCAATCTTTAAGGCTAGCTGTTGAAAAATGTATTTTATTTGTTCCTGGGAGAAGAGTCCTAGATTTCTACACATGTACATATATGTGACTGTACATTTAAATTATGTATTTATTTAATTTCAAGAAACTTTAGGTTCCCAAGTCCACATGAACAACATGGCTTACTACTGGTAGCATTAACTTACATCAGTGTGACTAAGATAACTGAGTTTGTCTTGCATATTTATGCAGCACAGAAGGAATCTATTCATCCAACACATTGTAGAATAATTTTGTTGAATTTCTTTTCATTTTAAAGCTAATATGGCTATTAGTGCACATCCCACTGGATTTTACAAAGGTGTTTCACAGAAAGAATTGAGGCACATTGACAATGGAAAATATTATTTCTGCTCAATTTCACATAGAATAACACTTAAATTCTTCCTTATTTGTACAAACACTTTTAAGCCAGATGTTAAATAATGCAGAATTTTCATGGGATTTGCAGAATTTGATGATAATATCCAGTTTTATTTGAATGCAGATCTATTTTTCTGTTCAAATGCAATTTTGTGCAAAGAATTGCTTTCTGCAGACTAAAGATTGAAGTCAGGTGTCTATAAAACTAAAGACTCCATTCCTATCTTAAAAAAAAAAGAATAATTTAAAACATTATTTGCTCTCAGTATAATTTGGCTTAAGTTTTCTTATTTGATCTGAATAGAATTTCTTTTTAAAAGTTTAGAATAATTTTTAGATTTATCTTTTATTGGTGTTAGTTCAAAACAGAAAGCAACAAAACACATAAGAAACACATAAGAACTTTCTTCACAGAACTTTCTTCAACTACAATAGATTGGAAAACTGTGTTCTCCTGATCACCTGGAGAGGCACCAGCTAACAAGGATGGCAAAACACAAACACTGGATTATTAAGGGACAAAGTAATACTAAAGTGTTCTAAGAGAAGGGTACCTGTATCCTTTCATTGCTCACTTCTTAAGAAGTGAATCATGTAAGTACAGATCTATTTCATGCCATCTCATCAATATTGCAATGTTACTTTTCAATTTATCTCACATTTGTTGAAAGCATAGGAAATCTTCTCCATGATACCCTCTGAAACTTCTGTTGATTATTGCTGTACTCACAAATTCTCCTATAGTAGAATTATTGTAGTCCCAGAAGAACCTTGTAGAAAAGGGAAAAATGTATTATAGAGGACAAGTCACATCACCATAGCCTGTTATTACAAGTAACAACTGCTTAAGGAAAGGGCACTATCAATTAAAGCTTTCTGTCAGATTGAAAATGCACAGTCATGCCCTAGATAAGCTTGCCTAATTTTAACACAGCAGTACTCATCTTAATGTTCTTAACATACTAAGCAGCCCTTAAATTCTGTGGCTACATACCACCCCTACACAGAAAATTTTGTGCCCAATCTGCATTTTATATCTCCTAATTATCTGTGCAACCAATGGAACAGCTGTCAATCAATTGCACAGTAGACTAGATATGTAACTGGAGAGAACCAAAGCAAAAATATGATTATCAAGACAGAGGTCATACCTTTAAAGTCTTGT
This sequence comes from Oenanthe melanoleuca, assembly GCF_029582105.1. Taxonomy (NCBI): domain Eukaryota; kingdom Metazoa; phylum Chordata; class Aves; order Passeriformes; family Muscicapidae; genus Oenanthe; species Oenanthe melanoleuca. The sequence goes on along the minus strand of NC_079337.1, from coordinate 34,159,468 downwards.
ACAAAATACAATGACAGGAAACATTCAATTAGAGATATTACGTGTTCTGATAAGTCTTGCTGTCAATAGTCATGATGGCAATGAAAAGTGCAAAGATGACACTGAACCAGTGAAAAAATATATGCATGTTTGTTGCTTTTTCTTCTTTATTTATTTTTAAGATTTCTGGCCTCTTCCCCACCTTATATTTTTAGATGAGAAATTTGAAGTACTAAATAGCAAATCTATAACCATCCTTCAATATAGCCTGGAAAAGTGAATTAATTTCTTAGCAGTATATTTCTCAGTAATCATTGTACTGCCATGAAATCATGCTTTCTAAATCCATTTTTAAAACCATGTAAGACTTCCCTGCCTTCCTTTAGTCCTTTAGGCAGTGTTCTGTTGCAATAGCAGTTATTTCTCTTGCTTTCTCATCTTTATTCTCTAAGTCTCAGGAGGGTATTATGCATTTCCTCTGGACAGTCAGACAGGGAATAACACAGCAAAAAGCAACATTTCTATGTACATTTTTCTCACTGTAACACTCAAACAATATGAGCACATTGATATATGGTCAAATTTAACTTGTTTAATATCTTAGAAGTCAGTTGATGAAAACCATAATAAGGTATATTACTTACTATTATACAAATAGATACATCTGCAGTATCTTGATTACTATAGAAAGCTGAAGGAAAACACTTTGGTGCCCAATTTTAATTTTAAAAACATCATTATTTTGTATTCTTTGTATTTATGTGATTAGTAGTAGTAATTAGTAGTAGTAATTAATAGGAAAATTCAGCACTGTGGTAAAGGGATGTAAAGCCACTCTTGTGGGCACTGGGACTGTCATCCACTGGGCCAGGCTGGGACTTAAGAGCCTGGGAGGCTCACCAGGGTGCCAGGTTTCCCAGAGCACAGATTGTAGTGGCTGCTCTCTGTTCTGTCCTGCAATGCTGAGAGCACCCACCTGGCAGATTTATCTTTCCAAGGGCACCAGAGCTGAGAGCAGCCCTGGGAGAGATGTGGGGAGAAGCTCTTATCCAAGCATTGACCAGAAACTCACCAGAGGATCCTTTTTCCAGCCCAGGAGATGCTAGGTGTAACAAGGGAGGAGGCCAATGAGTCCTATGGATGAGGTTCTGCAGGGCTCCCCTCAGGGCTCTTTAGGGTGCTCATCTCCTAAGTCATCTCTCCAGAGACTGGGCATCTCCTGTGGGTTCCCTGACATATTCTTTAGCCCAAACCAAAGTTTCACACCTCAGGATGACATTGCAAGGCAGGTTTCCCTCCCATTGGCATGGCTGAATTCCAATGAAACTCCTCTGGAAAATCTGGAGCTTATCCAACTTGTTTATTGGGATCACATTGCTCTGCAGTCCATGGGTGACATTCCCTTCATCAGTGGGAGCTGAGGACATGAGATGACCTTGTTTGGAAACTGACCTCTTTCTCTCCATGCAAAACTTTGACCTTTGCCTTCTCCCACCTTATATTGCCACTGTCATGTTATACCTGTCCTACAGTCTCCAGTGTGTCTATCACAGCTCCTGCAAGGGTGGCACAGTATTAAAGAAACCATCAACACTTAGATCCCTAGTTTCTACACCACCACATAAAAGTGCAATTGTACAGCTGATGAGGAAGCAGAAATTAAGGTCAAGGTCTACAATTTTTTGAGGTGGGGTCCTTCCAGAAGTTCCTGAGAAGGACTAGTGGAAATTCTCCTCATGAGCAAAGACTGGGGTCAGGCATTCTTCAGTGGGCTGAAAAGAAATCCCAGTGGGATTGTGGTTGTATGGGTCTTCTCAAGATATAGATAAACAGTCAGAAAGCACTGACCAACCCACAAAGGCAGGATTTAAATATAAGTGTTCAGAACATCTGTCTTATGTTTGATAAAATGCACTGATTATAAACTAGTGTATCCACCAGTATCAGATCCCTGCAAAGTCATGTTGAATGGTGACTGTTTTGGCAGTAAGAACTAGGCAGTCCAGCTCTCCATTATTAGTTTGAAATTGCATTCTATGCTTTAAATTAATCCTAAATAAATCTTGGACTTGTCACTGTTTGACTTACATGATTTGGAAACTAAAATATATTTTCAAATAGTTTCCTAATTAAAGCACATAAAAATAAAGAAGGTTCAGACTCTGCACTCCACAGGTGTCAGGCTATTTCATGAAGAAAATATGAATATTAATTCCAAATCTAAGAACAGTATATTTCTAACACAAACATCCAACCTAAAATAGGCAGCCATCACATACTCCATCCCACTAGTAGATTCCTTAACATATCACTTTTCTATTGAATAAGATTAAAAATCTTGCAAAGGTTCAGTACTATGGCTGAAATGCAAAAACACACATACACAGAACTGCAGAGTTTCTAAAAACAATATTACTGTTTAAGATCATATCAACTTTAAGAATTTCATGCCTAGGCTCAAATAATAAAAATAAGTTAAAAATTAACTAAACAAAAATGCACACACCATACCACTACCTTCTTCAACAAAAAGAAACCACAAATCCAAAACATTTGTCTATGCAGAACTTCTTGCAACAGCATTTAAGTACTTGGCTGAAAACACAATACGTGCCATTGCTTTTCTAAAAGTGTATAACTTTGTATATGCACCAGTTTTTTTTCTGAACCATTTTTTTTCTCATGTACCAAATAGTACTCACCCTATTTCTCTTTTGTCAGTCCCTTGATGCACTATGACTGTATTCTGACTTCTCCTTTCCTCTTACTATAAGCTAAAGCCTGAGCTCAACAGATATCTTCAAATTCACGATAGTTTTTCGCTTAATCTCTCATTTCTTCTTTAATTTTTTAAATGAAATGTTACGGAAGCATTTTAATGGAGTTCAAGAGCTCAGGCTAATGAGCAGTTATGAACAATTCATAACTACTCTTCCTGAAGACAAACCATAAAAGAAGGTTTTCATCAGATTTTCAGTTTTGTGAGTGCCTGAGGATAGCAAAGGACAGAGGGAACAGCTATAAAGGGAATTAAATGTATTCCCTATTATTATAATGTTTCTGCCTGCTAATTAAATTCACCTTGGGTAAAGATCTTCCAAAACCATAGCATCTTAAACTCTTCCATATATTGTGTAAGCATGATGCACCTTGGAACCACAAATTCCTTTCTGTCTGTGCCAACACACCCTTGTATACTCATATGCTTACTGTGGATTTTATTGTCTATTTGGAAAAAGTCTAGTCTTAAATAGCTGATAACAAACTTTAGAAAAAGATTAATGCAAAAAGGATCCAGGTATCTATACAGCCTACTTATAATACAAAGCAGTGATCCTTTGAAGTTTCTTGAAGCAGAGTTGGTTCCTGCACTAAATTAATTCCCTTTTAAAAGTAAAAATCAATTAAAAAAACTCCTTTTAAAAGATCTCATTTTCTTCTCTATGGATTGCTTTGTTTTTATATATTTAATTTTTCTGACAACATTTAAAACCTAACAATTTTGAGTGCATTAGAAAGTTCATACAGCTGGTTTTCTCAGTATGCAATGTCAGCTGAGTTACATAACAAAATGCAACAGGAGAGAGGGATGTTTAAGAAAAAAGGAAAATTTAAAAAACACTGAAGTAAAAGTTTTCCTTTAAGAAGTGTTTATCAGTATATCTGTGTCAGATCATGGTCCAAGTAGATGCAATTCCCACCTCCTAATGCCTACAAAAAGAATATAGTGTTGTATCTTTCCTTGATTAATACAGGAAAGAACTCCTTTTAACAACAGAATTTAGCCTTGAATAAAAGAGTCGTACTGTCTTCTCAATTAGCTGTTTCTTGAAAGCAGTAAGTATAGATAGCATTCAATCAGGCTTATGTCTCAAAAAAATTATTGAAACTGCAATTATGCCACAGAAAAAAAAAGCATTTTTATTAAATACAAATTGGTTGAATATTATCAATAATGAGTCTTTCATCTCCATTAAACTCTTCATGCTATCACAAACACAGGTGTGAGTACTTTCCCATCCATATTCTCTTTCATTACCAATACTACATTTTTCATTATACGAAACAGCAAGGAAAAGGATGTATGGGGGGAGGGAGGGTGGTAATCAGTCACCATCTTTTCATTCAATTGAAGTGATGAGAAAAGAAAGACAATTTATCTTAATTAATGTTCATCTGAATCAAATTCCTGCCTCCTGAAAGTAATAAAGGTTCTCCAACCTGAAGGAAAAGTTCTCTGTTTTATTAAAGTATACAAGCAAGTGATAGGAGACAATTATTTAATTTTTTAGCCATAGACTCCTTGACATGCTGTTCTTAGACTCAACTAAGACTGATAAAAAAAATAGCCAAAAAACTTGGAAGTTTAGAACACTAGGCTTAAGAAACTCAGTATTAAAATATATTGTTAAATGAGTATCATTAGTTTTTATAGTAAAAGAACAAGAAATGTTCTTCAGCACTCTGGTGTTTTTTCTGCAATGGGGTAGGAAACTAGTAGAAACAGGCTCAGGATATTATATACAATCTGTAGGATTTTTTGGTGTTAATTTTTGGCTTAAGCTTCAGCTGTTGATTCTTACTTTTGCCTCAGTTCCATATCTTCATCATGTGCATCCAAGCTGTTGTAGTATCAATACCTCTGTATCCTTTTAATATCTAGGAGTATTTATATTATCTTCTAGCCTTTAAGCTCTGTTAATTGACTATTTTATTTAGGCTTATGCTTTTAGTATAGTAGTTTAGAGTTGAACCCCAGAGAGAGCATTCTGAAATACAATTATAGCTTTTTGATTCGTGATTTTTCTGCCTTCTGTTTCAACAGCAACCATGCAGACAGATCAAAATGAAGTTAGGTATTCATGCCAATGTGTGAAATTATATGCAGAAGTTATTATATGGCAGAAGTGCCAGGTATGACCAAAATTACTTTTTGATGTTTGTTGGTTTCTTGCTTCCATACCACTCATTCTAAGAACTCATTACTTTATGCATTCTAGCTTCCCATATTACAGTAAGACTGACAGTGAAATTAATATTGTAAATGAAATATTTATCTATGTTACTTCAGTAACCTTAACAAATTCTGAAGTAACATGGTAACTACTGTGATGCAGCATCTGAGCTTTTTGGCAATCCCTGAATGGCAAAGTACAATACTTTATGAATCATAGTGTGTATTATACTAAAGCTGATCAGTTTCTTTACTATACTCTGAAAAAAGAAGGACCAAGAGGTTCAAATCCACTCTACTGCTGGCCTTTGTTATCTCACAACAGAGATAATAAGTAATAAGTTTAAACGTAGCCTTTAAGTAAGATGTTTTAAAAGCATAAATATTTTCCATTAATTAGTTGTGAGATTCAATTTTTCTCTCCAGATTCCGAAAAAGGAATAAGCCCTCAACAATATAAAGACTAACACGACAAGACAGAATGAGAAGAGATCCCAAGAAAATAGGAACCTCTTCCAATGATTTCAGTGAGAGGACAAGTTAGAACCAGAGTAGCAAGAAATGTGAACATTTCACAGGATAGGGACATTTTTCATTACAAAGTCTCTGATATTACACATATCACAGTGCTTAAAATTCAAAGCTGCATTCCATCCAATGTACTTGTTGGTTGTATTTCTTGGGTATGTAATTTACTTGACAGGCAGAGCTTAAATGCTTTAAAATAAACCATTGTACCAAGAAGAGATGCAGTGTAGTAACAGAGCTTTAAGTTTTTCTGGGCTTTTAAATGCAACCAATTTGTTAGGGTGAAATCTTTAGAAATGAACCCTAAAACCTGTAAGTGGAAGAATCTATTTGCATTGCCTTTTTTTTCCCCTCACTGAACCACTCAAACCTTTTCTATTATTCATGTGCAGAGGCTCCTGTAACTTATCTGTAGTGTAGAAGACTTGGCACCTGTGGCTAATCTAAGCCTGGGGTGAGCACTGATGAAAATCAGTCAGCAAAAGATTTTGCTGAATACATAAAAGAGATTAAAACATTACACTGTCTTTTTCTACCTGCTTACCCCTCCTCTATTCCTTCTTTTTATATATTAGGCAATCTAAAGAGTTTTGATTTTTATTTCACAAGTACTTTAAAAATAACTCTGTATTCTCCAAATTCTGTGCGGAAGGTTGCCTCACTGAAACAAAAGTCTGCACCAGTCAAACATGGGCTTGATTCTTCTAAGTCAGATAAACACCCTAAAACACGTTACCAGTCTACTATTTCACATTTTAAATGGCATATCCAATTCCACATTTCAAATATTCCAACAGGATAAATTATGTGAAATAGATGATTATTAAAACAAACAGACTATATTAATTCTGAAACTGCAAAGAAAAAATTAAAAGGGAAAATAGAGTCAAGATGATGAAATTAAAAATTTCCATGACTTCACAAGAGAGATACACAAGCAACAAGGATAAATATCATCCTGGTTAAGTGGCCTGATTTTGGATATCAACTGGAAAAAAGAGATGTTAGGATCAATTAATTTTTAGAATTCTTTAATATATACTTCATGCTCTAAGATGTTTCCTTCTCCTTCTTGACTTGCCTTTATAAAAAAATTATATTTTTATATTATATTATATTATATTATATTATATTATATTATATTATATTATATTATATTATATTATATTATATTATATTATATTATATTATATTATATTATATTATATTATATTATATTATATTATATTACATTATATTACATTATATTACATTATATTATATTATATTATATTATATTATATTATATTATATTATATTATATTATATTATATTATATTATATTATATTATATTATATTATATTATATTATATTATATTATATCATATCATATCATATCATATCACATCATATCATATCATATCATATCAATTATATGTTTGTATTTCAGTTGAGTTGACAATGATTATCAAGGTTACCTATTTCTCTTCTATTTATTAAGAGCTACTATTGATTAAGCAACCACTCAATTTTATTGCTAGATGAAATTGTGAAGTTTGCATGACTTTTTTTTTTTTAATCTTAGAATCTTGATATTTATAGACAACTTTTTTCTGAAAGCCTATGTAAGATCTAAAAACTAAACAGAAATAACATGAAACAAATCAATATTTTCAAGCACCAATAGCTTATGAGGGAAGAGTCATCTATTAATTTGTAACACAAACATGTGGTGGCCATACAGAAATGAACAAACAAAACTGATTATATTCCAAGGTTTCTGGTCTCTTGTGGTCAAGCCTCTGGATTAAATAAAAGAGCTCAGAGGCAGATTGCGAGTGGAGAAGGTGAATGTATTATCAGTTCTTAACCCTCGTTCAAATGAGACTGGCAGGTTCTGCAAAAACTTCTAGCATTTTATGGAAACATTGGTGTAGATCAACCCTAACATTTAACTTTGGTAGGCACAGTGCAAGTATGGAATTTCATGAGTACATTGAAAACATTGAGATGAAATCATTACATGGAAAGCAAGATTATGCTATTTTAAATTAATAAAGTTTACTGCAACATCATGATCCTAATACAGAAGCATTTTCTAGTAAATTTACTTTCTCGTGTAACAGGTTGTGAGACCTATTATGAATTCTAGTTCTAAGTCAGATGAATACTCACATGCTGTGGAAATAATTTGGAAATGAGTAAGAAAGGACACTGTTTTCTGGCAGATACCTACAGTTTAGGCATAGATAATCCAAACTGTTAGTATGATCTCTCTGTCCTTGCCTCCAGAAAAGGCCAAAGCAACATGAAAGTAACAACACTCTATAATTTGCTGGTTAGGTCTAAAGAATGGTAACTTGTATGCCAATATATGCTAGGTAATCAAAGCAAAAAGCCCCCAAGATGGAAAGGAAACTCCACCAGCAAAAAAAGATATGTCCATATAATGGGAAAGCCAAGATACTTAAAATGGTAAGGTTTACACTGACCATATAAGACACAGCATGCATGGCCAGGGACAGCAGTCAATGAAATGAGCATAAGACATCCCTTTCCTGTACAGACAAGGATGACCAACCTTGAATGGAAAAATAAATATACTGAATTTGAAGAAACTGTTTCCTTTGGCTTCCACCAACTTTAGATCAGGACAAGATAAAGGAAAATCTTTTGTCAGAGGAAGAAACTGCAGTTATTTTAATTGATTTATCTGTACAATATAAGTCTTGATTAATTGCCCCCTATAGTACTAATGACTGGAGGTTTTTTTCTTTTGCTTAAAAAAATACATTCAAATTTTAATAATTTGGCAAGTTCTAATGTAAACATTAGAATTTTAAACAGGAATTTATGTATTCCCTAAGAAAATAAAATCAAGGAAATTTATCTGTCCATTTTGTGAAATAATGTACCATTCCCAGCAACATACTGAAAAAGCCAGAATTATGTATTCTGGTAGAACAGTGGTGTCCTCACTGAAGTCAGTAAATATACCAGCATACAGGAATGAATTCCTTATTTCCAGTTAAGCACACAAAATCCTGTATGAAGTTAATCCTCACAACTTATAATCATACTGGCCATAGAGCCAAATACGTGTTCTATTAGGAGCTCATATTTCTTTTGCTGATCCAGTCTAGCAAGCCTTTCTTGTACTGAGGAGGTGCAAATATGTTCTACATTGTACCTTGCACTTTTCTTTGCCTTGCCTCACATACCACTACCTGAAGAACTCCTCAATTCCTTAGTAACCACAAGGAATTGCCACCCATTCTTTTCTTACTCTGGTTACATTCCATCGGTGATTTTGTAATAAAAGACATGCTCAGACCAAACATTTAAAACTAGTTATGGGTACAGAAAAAAAAAAACCTGTTGGTTCTTAGACAAACACTTGAAAGGATGTTTCAGTAAAATCAATATTGCTTTACAGGAGGCATAAGAAACCTGAAAATTATCACATCCCAGTTCCAAGTCAGAAATAGATCAAGATCTGTTACTTTTTTCTTTTTTTGGTCAGTGATGGTGGCCTACAAGTGCTAAGCTCTGCATCACTCATGTAATGGAAAAGGATTTTTCAAACATGGTACACAGCTTTTTTGAGATAGCACCCTTATATCCTATTTATTTTCCTTTAGTAGTATGAAGTACTAATGTGGTCTTTAATTAAGAAGAACTCAGCTAAAAATGGATACATGAAGGAGCCCCGGAAAGAGTCAATAAATATTGTATTTAAAGGAATTACATTTTTATTACCAGAGTTCAAACTTCTACAGAACTGATATATCAAAATGATTTGTAAAATGTGCTCACAAGATATATGCATGCCTGTGCAATTACAATTTGCAGCAGCACTACTCCACCTTATCACTGAATGCAAAAATGAAGTAAAATTTAGGGATTCTCCAAACTACTACCAGATTGAGGAGGATTTGACTTTTATCCAACAGTAGTCTGAAGTACTGATGTGTACTTCCAAAACTATCTGTACTTTTTAACTTAAAATACACATCTCTATCTATTTATATTACCTATCTATATATGGTCTATCTATGCAGAAAACTAGCACATTCTCTCAGAGGATCTGAAGGCAACTAATGTTGGCTATCAAAGAATAGTGAGAAAAAACATTGGTGGGCTCTTAGTTCACTGCTGTGTGCATTTAGTTTGTTTTGCAAACTATGTAATTTTTTAACTTGAGAGAGCACATCTCCTAGTCCATTCTGTCAGTATTGCTAGTTCCAAAACTGGTACCCATAATGTCAGGGGAATGAGAAATTTAGGATGCTGAGATCAATTTCAGATCTAACAAAGTCTAAACTTGATCCTAGCTATCTTTAATAACATAACACAACCTAGGATGGTATCACTTTGTATATTTTTACATCCCAGAATAAGATAAAGTTAGGAGGGACCCACAGACATCAAGTCCAGCTCCCTGCCCTTGACAGCACCATCCCCAAGAGTTACAGCATGTGCCCAAGAGTATTGTCCAAACCCTTCTGTCCTTCTCCTTCCCCCTAAAAGAGAAAGGCATATCCCACCCCCCAAGGCTGACTTCAAACAAATTTAATAATCATGTAATATCTTTTTCTTTCCTTCTCATCTCTTCCTCTCAAGGATCAAGCACAGTCAAAAAAACCCCGAAACACTTCAAAAAGGGACTTAGAGTGTTTGCTCTTTCACAGTTCATCAAACCAATCAAGAACTGAAGATCATGTACATGTGATTGAAAATAAGATTTAACAAGTAGGGAAATGAATAATTCACTTTCCATGTGGTCTTTGGACTGGTGTCCCCTGGTTCTTCTCAAATTCACTACTTCAGAAGAATTACTCAGAAGAGATTTCACATGACACAAAGATTCCTTTGTACTTGTCAGAGAGTCAAGGTGGCCTCCCATCAACAATATGGCTCCAGGTAGATTTTCTTTCTCCTTTTCAGAGTCCATTTCACTCTTCTGAATACTGATTAGGACCAATATCTCCAGTGTTCCTGTGACTTTTAACAGAATCAAACAAATTCAACTTTGTAAAGGAATTGACTGGAAACTCTTTGAGGCAGGACTATGTGAGCTCTCTAAGAGGATTTTCTACATCCCCACATGCATTTTCACTGCACTGACCCTCAAAATTGGTATGAATAAGATGCATTTCTGCCCTTCCCTGAAATATTTTGTATACAACACTTGTGACAAGAGCAACAAGATACTGATTTTATATTATAAAGCTCTTTTCTTATCATTGCAAAAAAAGTGGAAAGCAAAGTCAAAATAATATATCGTGAAGCATAAATTACAGATGTGAAATTAAATACTTTAAAAAAGTGAAGTTCTTGGACATCAAGACATACTGACATTTCAAAATATGCCCTTGACATGTTTCTGTATCGCTCCTGTGTGAGCATCAGTTGCTTTTTCAAGAGGGAAATATACTTTGGCAAGTATTTCTCCTGCCTTCTAGGAACCCAGAATTACCTGTTTTCTTATCAAATGTGCAGTGTTTTGCACTTATCACGATCAGAATGCTAATATTTAGGAGAGGCTGTATTACCTATATTTTCTATTTAGGACCCCAGCAAGATTTGGGGTTAGAACACCTGGAGGAAAGGCAGGCTTTTCCTTTGTGAACAAAAGCTTTCCAATATTCCCATCATTGGCACAACACAAGCAGGGAAGGAACACAGAAATTTTTTTATTTTTTTTTCCCTGGACATTGATTTAAGGGATTTACCTAGCATATCAAAAGAAATCCATGGCAGAAAAGACTTGAGTAGGAAAAACCCATCTCTCCTGGAACAAGTATTTCAAGAATTTACTTTTTTTTAAAAAACTGGAAATGCTCTTAACTTTTGGGAAAAGTGAGCTCACAGAAATCAAAAGAGAGATGACTGTATTTAATAGGCACTAGAATATCTGAGTGGGGAAATAATCAGGAATCTGTCTGTAGAACAGAATGTTCTTTCCATACTGAGATCTTGGTAGTATCAGAGAGCTTACCCTGAAAACCTAGCTCTGAAGGGGAACAAAAGCTATTAAGGCATAACAGACCATGCTTCATTGATAATTTTATTATTAGGCAGGATTTCAGAATAATTTTGATTATTAAACAAGTAAATCCCATACTACAGCAAGACAGAATACACATTAGTTGAGCCTTTTAAGGAAAGCTTGGAGCAAATAACAGTACAAACAAAAAGACCTGTACTCCTACATACATTTCATATGAGACCTTGAAATGAAAACAGCTTACACCCCATAAGAACCGTTATTCTTTATACTGAAAATCTGTATAAATTGATACCACAGCTTAATACAAAGCTGAATGTTACCAGAAATGACATAAGATCAGATTCATTCTACAGGTATTAAATTAAGGGTAAATATTTGCAGAGATTTTCAATTCTCTGAACAGAAAAGAAAGTTTAATTCTAATAAAGTCAAATTGTTGCAAGTTATGCTACTAAAGAGAAATTCATACAGGCAATCACTTATACCTCAAACTCCAATGGCACTTAGGATTGGCAATATGATACTAAATTAAAATATTCTTCACTCTGATGGCTCCTATCCATTTCCAGATTTATATGGAGAGGAGAAGACAAGAATTGTGGAGAAAAAGTGGGTTATTAGTGCTAGGTTTCTGAAGGACTATCAAAAAGCATAACTTTGCTATTTCTTCTCTGCACAAAATAAACACTCCCCTCTATCCCCAAGAGACAATTTTGCACTCTCAGCAGTGAAGTGAGAAGCAGGATTTCTTGGTTCTCCTTCAGTAAGTCTGTGTTCTTTACTAAACACTAGATTTTTCTAAAACAAAAACAACCCAAACAAACAAACCAACACATCAAAACCACCCAAAGAAAAGAAAACAAAAACAAAAAAAAAAAAACCAAAACCCAAACAAAAACAAAACAAAAAAAAAAAAAAAAACAGGAAAACAAAAAACAGCCCCCAAAAAAACAACAACGAAAAAGGCCAATTTTTTTGGCAATTAAAATAAAAGTCCATGGTTTTCAAAGTACCACATATATATAAAATTTACACACAGGCATATGGGCATTTATTTTTTCCACAGCACTTTTTGAGAAGGTGATCAAAAGAAATCAATGTAGTTTTGCAATTCACAGAAACTGTTACTATGCAACAGTACAAAAGAAACTGTGCAGCTTCCCTCACACACCTTCAACTAGCACATCTGAGTGGGAGCACATGTCAGCCTTTGAAATGGCATTGGTTAGACAGTGTTTGCTCCTCTAGCCCCTAAAGGACTACAGACCCATTTCCACATCAGTAAATTCAGCAGGAGCTTACTTGCTGATACAAAAAACTCAAACTAGGACACTAGTGAGCACACTGTAGGCTGCAGTGTGACTCTAGGCAGAGTTGTGAGGTACAGATACCATTTTAGCTACTGCTCCTACTAGTCAAGAAATATTTATACCAGGAGACATCCTAGTCCAGAAAGGTATGTTGATATCAATTGCCCTCTCCTGTTTTCTTTTTCTTCAGGGTAGATTTTGTTGTTTGAGAAAGGACTCATGGTAATTTGCCATTCACTCCATCCAACCTCAAGCCAATCTGGCCAGGAAGCAGGACAAGAGGCAGAAAAATAAGTATTAGAAAAGGGCCCAGGTGAAACAATTCAAATGATGGTTGTGATGTGGTGAGTTGAGGCATTGGCTATGTGAGGACTTGGGAAGTTGATATGAACCTGTTGTGGAGAAAGACTGCAGGGGCCACATTATGCTGGGTGTATGGATGTGTATGTTGGGTAAACACAGACTCTGTCCCCTGTATTTCATGTCTCCCAAGATATCTCATGCCCTGAAGAAGCATAACAACTACTCTGCTACTTTTTTCTTAGGTTTTTTTTCTTATTTTTCTCCAGAGGAAAGTTAATTACATCAAAATGTACCATTATATAAAATTACTCAAATTAAGTAATTCAACTACTGAGGAAAAATGATGCAGCTCTAATGCAAATGGAAAAACTCTGCTCTTGAGCCAAACAAAAAGGTTTTGTCTCATCTGCATGTTGATATCTAAAATTACCCCAAAAGTCACTCATCCTAAAGTAAAGTGTACTAGTTAAGGAGTGGACATGTGATGTGAGATGATTCTCACCTGGGCCATCAAAGCCAGAGTCATGGGCTCACACCCAAGGAGAAAGAATGCAGGCAGTGCTTTGCTGCTCCATTACAGAGAATGGAAAACTACTTTAAGTGAAAGGCCAGGTTAATTTTGGTGCAAGCAGAACATAAAGGCAGAATGAAACAACAGCTCATATAGCTGTGAGGAGCTGCCCTTCAGTCAGGCTCTGTCTTGTGTCAAGGCCTGTCTCTATCCTGGTGTTATTATCCTGTGTCATCCTCCTCGTTTCTTCTTGTTTCCTCTTGTTTCTGAGGCTGTGGAACAGAGTGTTCAACATGAGGATCATCAGGGTATAGATCACAGTGGCCACTTTGTTTTCATCCACTGAGAAAGGGGATCTAGGATGCACATAAATGAGGACAATAGTCCTGAAGAACAGGCTGATCATGGTCATGTGGGAAGCACACGTGCTGAAAGCTTTCAGGCAGCCATCAACAGAGGAGATGACAGCAAACTTGGTTATCAGCAGCTGATGACTGTAAGTTTAGGAGATGCCAATGATGGTGCTTGGGATGCTAAACACAAAAGAAAGGGTGAAAAGCACTAGCTTGCTACTGAGACCCTAAGCAGTAGCAAAGATCCCTGTGGGGATACTACAGAAGAATGGCAGATGGCACTGCTCATTCCAGGCTCCACTGGAAGCAGAGTCCCTTATCACCACTCCTAGGGTTCTCTAACCTTGCTGCTCCTCAGAATGCCCCTGCCTGCATCACCAGTGCCCACAAACAGCAGAAATGTTTAATGATTACTTTTAGAAGTCTAAAGATTCTGCTTGAAAATAGCTTTTGAAATCAAACACTGAACTCACTTTTTAGCACTTAGGTTTTGCATCTAACAAATACTAAGTAAGAAAATGGTAACTGCACTTCTCTGAACACGCAATTTTTCTTCAAAGTGCCTTAAAAACCCCACAGCTGTTTTTCACTGCTATTAATGTGAAACAGCCTTTAGTGCTTCCAAGACACTGACATTGGTTTATGCCCTATGTTCTTTCCATCATTGTGAAGAGATGGGTAATCACTAAATAGTCAGAGGTTGCATCAGGGTCAAGGTCTTTGAGCAACCTGGTCTAGTGGGAAGTGTCCCTGCCATGGCTAGGGGTTGAAACTAGATGATCTTAAAGGTTCTTTCTAATCCAAGCTGTTCTATGAATCTGAAAGCTTTTTGAAGAGTAATATGAGTAGTAACAACCTGGGTTAGGGAAAAACCTCCATCACACTATTCTAACATTTATTTTCTAACAGATAAGTAATAAGATATACACTGTCTGCTGTTATAACATGATCAGTCAAGCACCCCACTAAAAAGCACATGGTGACTGTGAATTCATACAGCCAACAGTAGATTTCCACCCAAAAAAAATTTAGTTTGTGTTTGAATTTTTTCAAAAGATGGCAAATAATATCTTCTGCTGGCAAACATAAGCAAAATAGAAATATCTGTGTTCAAGATTTATTCTTAAATATGCCTTTTTAAATTCCTCACACGATGTTATTTTCTTTTATGTGTACATTAATAAAATGTAATTATAGTCTGGGAGATGTAAAGAGTTATTCTGATGGATCACCGATAGGGTTGGGCAATCCCAGTCTGATCTAGAGTCAATACTGGCAAGAAATGCAAAGCGCAATAAGAAAGGATTCTAGAAATACATAAACAACCAAAGGAAGGGCATGGAAAAGACAGATACTCAAAGTCTCATCAGCCTGTCTCTACTAGTACAATCATCTTTCAGGAGTCCCAAGCCCTAGAGACCAGAGGGAAAGTATGGAACATTCTCTGAATGTAATTTATGCCCAGAGAAACATATCCTAAAGCATTGTGTGAGGAGAAGTCCTTTGAAAAACTCAATACCACTTTGTTTTCACTCCAGGGATTTTGAAAGAGTGACATCTAATGCCTCCCTTGTAACTTAATTATTAAATCAATTAATTTAGAAGTTTATTTGTTGCATTAATCTTCACTAGTCAGGAAAATAATCCTGTTTCTCAGTAGGAAAAATATCTATAAGGTTCTCTAGGTGTAAATCAGAGGTTAAAAGAAAGGATGCATTTTATTAGAATGTTTTTTATTTAACTTAAGTAATCTGGAAATGGAGAGAACAGAAATGTGAGTGATTCTGACACAACTAGTGCACCCACTCTGCCATTGAAAAGCAGATTCGGAATGCTCAAGGAACTTCTCCACAGACCTCTGTAAGAGACACTCTGGTGGGACACATACTGGGAGAAGTTCCAAAAAGCAGTAATACTCAAAAAAGAGTTAGAGATTTTATGTGTAACAAAAACATCTATAGATGTGAGTTAAGATATATATATTTGAGTCACTAGAGGAAGCTCCTTGAAAGGAAATGTTACAACCTTGGAAAGATAGTTATGTAATTTCCAGTATCAAATGAAATAGTTCTCTGAAACAGCTACTACTCCTATTCTAAGCAAAGAAGGATATTCCTACACTCATTGTGGCTTATTCCCCTAATTGATAGGATTCATCTGGATTTACAGCTACTAGAGGGAAATAGCTTGTCTGGTGCAGAGAACAGAACTATAACTATGGATTTATCAATTTATGTAACTGAAAAGGATTATAAGTGCCAATCTAACATAATGGCAGCAGCTGCACCTTTTCTTCCAGTATCAGTCCTCTAAATTATCTTACAAATATATCATACATTAGTGCAAAATAACATCTGTGAGGACTTTGTTAGCTTTAACAGTTAATATTTACATTTACATTTGCACATCTGAAGTACAAAGCAAAGATCTAAAGTTAGAAGCTTACACACAGCATTTCCCTCAAGAATTCCTAAACCAATAATGTAGAAAATGAAGCATGGGTAAGTGTATATTAAACATTTCTTTTTTAGTTTCCCCTTTATTGCTTCAGATGGAATCAGACACAACAGTCAGAGCCTATCCAAACACATTTTACCAAAGGGAATCCAGCAAGCTACATTTCTTAGCTGCAATATCAAAACACTTTGTGGAGGGTAATCAAGCAGCAAGTTATTGCAGGGCACTGGCAGGATGGGCTAGAATTTCTGGTCCTTTCTGCAGAAAAGAGTCATGCAAAGGAAAAAGTAAATGAAATCTGAGACTCAGCTAAAAAGTGTTTGGGCAATTTTGATTCACAGAAACATTCAAAAGCATTATTTTCATCCTATGGTGGAATGAATAGTAATGGCAAGACTTTGCATGTTAGCAGGGATACATTCACTGTCCTTAGGCAGGCAGGCAGAAGTCAAAGCCTGGGGCAGCTTGAACTCCTGCCTCCCACATCCTCCTCTATCTCTGGTTCTGAAAAGGGAATGGGGGGATCCCTTACAAGACAACATTAATTTACTAGATCATGTAAATCATGTTTAAAAAAGAAAAATGCCCAAAGTTGTTCATTTGAGTTCATAAATGAAGAACAAAGTAACTATCATAGAAAATTAAAGATTATTTGCATCTAATAACAGTAAATATATTTAAGTAGCTTCTATAGGAACATATGACCAGCTTTATCTAATAGCAGAGAAGTGTTAATAAAACAGGATGGATATTTTTTTCCCCTTGAAGTGTGCTGTAAATAAGCAGCAGCATTCCCACAGCTGAGAGTAGAATTGAGCATGAATTATTTATACTGCCTGGAATAGATTTAGATTCTTTCAGACATTCTGTGAGTTTTGTAGTCAAGATGCAATCTTTCAATAATTCAAATGTCATCAGAAAAGAATAAGAAGTCATGTTTGGAAGCATCACAGTAAATAAGTTTGAAGTGTTGAAAATATACAATGCAAGGACAAAATAAAGTTATTGTTTAGTTGGCATTTGAATTAAATTGTTGATATTATTAAGTTGACTATGAGCTACAAAATAAGGGATTTTAAAATGATGTTGTCCTGTGGAGGAGTACGATGAGCTCACAGCATTTATGAGTGTCAGATAGAGATGTCCTGAATGCAAATGTTAATTCTGAAAGAATAAAACCAACTAGCATCACTGAATTTGTGCAGATCACCTTTTTAATTTTAATTCTAACCAGTCCAAGAGACTTTTTTTGAAGTTAGATGCTGTTTTTCAAAGCTCAGAAAGTTAACTATTAAATAGTTATTGTAAAAGCTGAGTACATTAAATGTAATTCTTGATCATACTTTCCTGTTTCCAGTAATTCTCAATCTTCCCTCAACAAGTATGACTTTAAGGTAGAACTGTACCATATTTTCCTTAATAGGAGTTGACACTATCTTAGGTGTTCTTACTGTCTAAAGATGACTCATGTCTTAGGGAAAATAAAACAAGAGCCCTCTAAACAACAAAGATGACAACTCATTGATGAAGCAGATAAAAATGTCCTCTCTGTCCAGTATTGCCTAGGACCCCTTATTCCAGTTCTGTTTTCTAGTGTTGGTACTTTCAGTGGCTCTCATGGTTGAATTCTGAGTCCCCTTGAATCCTTATAAAAGTTTCATTTCTTCTGCCCTGTAGCAGCTTAGCTCTTGGTCTGCCCAGAAGCCTGTTTCTCTGTCTGCACTGCTCCTGTGGTTACCTGCTTGCTCTATCCTCCTTTGCATGCTCAAATCCACACTTTGGGAATTTCCCAATCAGTACTGACAGCCAAGAGTCAAAGTAGGAGAAAAGCAAAAGCAGCCTCATTCATTCCAAAGGTACAGTTACTATTCTTCAAAAATAGCAAAAAAAATCCACGCAGTAGCCCATTGAACAACTCATCCATTTGCTGCACATGCAGTTTTATAATCACATTTAAGGACAATTGACCTTTATATATTTCTGCAGCATATATATATATAGCACAGCACTGGGGTCTTTGTGATGGATCCAGGATAGATCACTGCTGAAATGATGGTTAAGATCATATTTTATACTCACAGAACAGAATAGGGAAGTTTGTCTTTTTATATTTGGTCCATTTATACCTAAATTATATCCTTATTTCCTTCACTCTTGTACTTCATTTAGGTGGCTGATGACATAAAAAATTTTCAGTCTCAGTGGTAACACAGTGGCAGAGACAGAGTGGGCACATTACAGTGGTTGTTTTCACCTCTGCCTAGGGCATCAATAACAGGAATGAACATCTGCTGGTGCCAAAAATAGTAACTCTTATAAGCCCCTGTCTCTCACAAGACTACAGGATGTCTAAAAGGTTTTTAGAGAGATTCAGCTGACAGCACCAGTCACAGCAGAGTGTTTTATCTCATCAGAGACCCTTGATTTCTGTTCTGCTATACTGGTAAGAGGTTGGAGAAGAATCTGATTCAAAACTAGCCTGCCAACAGAACTGCTAGAAATGCCTCCAAGCAATGACTTAGTTACACACACAAACACGCACACATTTTTACAAATGAAGGCTAGAAAACACAGTCCATTCCTCACCTAAACTGTTAGTCATGTCCATTTTTACCTCATCTGAGAATGTGCTAAAGCATTTTGCTAAAGTAAGTCCTGAGCCAAAGGACTCAATGCAACACAGAGCTGAAGGTACAGGGAAGGGAGCTAAACTGATGCATTGGAAAGCAGGCACCACCAGTGTCAGATGTGTTTGCTTTGGCTAATCTGTCTGTCCTTGCACACCAAGGTCCTTTGAGTTCCATGTATTTGGGTTTTTTTTCTCCAATCTGTTTTTTCCTCCAAAAATAAACTGGTTACCACTGATGTAACTGCAATAAGAGCAAACTCTACAAACCATGTAGCAATTTCAACCCAACAGTAGCAGTTTTTTTCCTTAACTGAGTAAAAGTAAATTGAAAAATGCTAAAATAAATTATCACACAGTCCTCAGGTATAGGGAGTGCTAAATGGGAAAATTAACTGAATACTGACAGCTTGAAAAAATATTCATTACATGGTGTCACAACAGTTTCTGGAGCACAGTAGTGGAAAGATACATGCTAATAAATCCCAAGGTCCTTGTAACCTCCTGCTGGTACAGGGCAGATTTCATCAACAGATGCAGTTATCAGGAGACTATGCCTCAATACAGAAATTATAGAGAAACACTTCTGTTTTTCTTCAGGAAAAATTTGGAGCAAAAAAAGTCTGGAGCAAAAAAGAAATTAGAGCAAGGGAACACACAACTACTCCAACACAGAGAAAAAGTGACATCTCAAGTTTTGCCAGAGACAGCAGTTTCTTTCAACACCAAAACTTTCTTGAGAAAAATAATGCAATCTGAGCAACATGTGCAGTGTTCCTCTTCCTGTTTGCTCACGTTGATATATACCACAGCTCTAAAGATATACATTTCTGTGGAGTCAAGTACTTAAATGAATCTTCCTCCATCATAAAACCATCAGGATTTTGCTTAAAATATGAGGCCTACAAGAATGTACCACAAAGACAACCTTCAATTCTGATTTTTGCAAAGTCTAACATTTTTAAACCTCATCACTTCCTCTGGCTGACCCAATTTCAGGCTCATTCTGCTTTTATGTAGGACTATGATCCTGAAGATATTTTTCTAACCTAAATAATTCTTTTTTTTTTTTTTTTTTTGCCAAAATCTTAAATTTTACTATTTTAATTTTTCCTCAAGGAAACAGATATAGAAAAAACCAAAGAAACAATGAGACCCAAAAGGTATCTGAATTTTTTCTGAAGTAGGCAAACCTCTGTAAATATAAACTTTGAAGACAAAGTATTTGATGTTTGACACCAGTGTTTCTTAAAAAATGTTGGTGTACAATTCATTTATGATTCCTTTCATTATTTCCATGTGCCTAAGATGTTTACAGAAAGGACAGAGCCATGATCACCCCAAAAATAGCTAGGATAATTAAGTGGGTAAAAGGCTTCCAGAAGTACATCTATTTCAGCATTAGAAATGCTTCTCTCCTTTGTAATAAATTAATGCAATTACTTTCAGGTCCAATTTTATGAAAAGATGGGCTCAATTTCATCCATTTTAATTTCCCCTAAAGAATGAGAGTAGGAAGGAAGTAGGGGAAAGACAAAACCATGTAACAGAAGGCAACAACAAAGACCAAGGCTGAGATGTTGGGTTTGAAGGATACTTCAAAATATTGAAATGTACAGTAAAAATCCTATTGTTAAAAGTGCAAACATAAGCATTTCTGCAGCACTCACTGTAAGTGCATTCCTATGGGTTGATCAAGAATATTAATCCTTTTGTCAAAAGCCTTTCTGAGGCTCTCTAGGCAGTTATTTAATTTTCAACAAAATTTCCTATGAGAAGCATTTCTGTATTTCTTATTTTTGTAGTTCTTACTTTTGTTCTGTTGGATATTAGCATGGAAACCAGTTCTTTTCATTAGAAGCTTATTCTTTACCTGGAGCCATAACATTTCCACTGAAAAATGACAATGATGTCACAGAGGAAAATCTAAAGAGGTTATTCTGTTTAAAAACTGATGATTACAGGGCTGTTCTAAAAGTGAGAAATAGGAGGTATCTCAATTAATATTTCAGAGTAGAGATTTCCATATCCTAATTTTCTTTAAAATAAAAGACAATGGAATGTTAGAATTCTTTCCTTTGCTCTGTATACACACCTTACCTATAGTGTACTGCATAACCTCTGTAATGCCTTCAGATTTATGAGGCAGGGAAGCCCTCCAACTCCCTTTTATCCATGTTACTGAAAATAACCCCTTCTGAACATGACTTCAACACCTTCCTGTAACAGGAGCACAGACTAAACAGCTCTTGACCATTTCTTCAAGGTTACTCAGGACAAACAGTAACTGAGCAGTGAGTAAAGAGCAGCATAAGTATCACTGCCACAAAAATTAGACCAAATACTGAGACTAAACTGTAATCATGACAAATAACAAAGGAAATCACAGAGACAAAGAAAATAATATTGCTGGACTTTTGAAATTCCATTGGTTTAGAACTATTTTGTTTCATAAGCCAGTGTTCATGAAATAACTATTAGAATAGGGAGAAATTATGTTTGATGCCAGATTGTTTCACAATTACTTTTTTTAGCCTCTCCAAAACAAGACAGAGCAGTTGCAATTGCCATATTTAAGAGGCCCAAGACAAGAGCTGGTGAATAAAAGAAAGGAAAACTATTGAAAACTGCTCCATCAGTAAAATTGTAATGACAGGTTTCTAGAACAAAGAAGGCTGAAAAGAACATGCACATGACTTCTACAGCACAAATGATTTCATCTAGGTCAGGAGAAGAAAGTAAACTCTGAGATATAAGTAGATACCTTAGAATCACTGAGGCTCAAATTATAATCTGTACTTTGTTCCACAAAAGTTGCATTGTGAGGCTCTAAAGAATTCCTTTTATGAACCAAACCTGGAGATCAAGTCATGTTTTTAATGTTAGTACATCATAACATCCACCACAACATCAGGCGAATAAAGGCACCTTGAATATACAAAACAAAACAATTTCGCAAGTAAGGCAAAAATTCAAAACTAAGCTTATTTTAGAGTCTGTTCACATGTTTAAATCAGAGATGTATCTTGGCAAAGATGTATCTGAGTAATAAACTCAGGAAAAATCATACCCATAGGGTGCTGGAATATTCAAATTAGTCTATCCCTATGGCTATCTGGAAATATTCAGAGCAAAGAGAATCTTGGCAGGAAAACCTGACGGAGATTTGCATTGTCCCTTCTGAAAGAGTCTTAGTCTTTTTGAAGTATTTCATGCTCCACCCTTCTCTTTTTCTTCTCCACATTCTTACAACAAGCCATTAGGCAAACCTGCCCCTGCACCCCCCCACCAAAAAAAAAAAAAAAAAAGAAAAACACAAACAATGAACCAAAAAAACTCCAATGAAACAAAACAAAAAAAAGCCCCAACCAAACAAAACACAACAAAACAGAATTAATCAAGATGTGGAAGTTTTCTTGGTTGAGAGAAGGTGTGGAGCTGAGCATTGTGTGGGCATGGCCAAGCTGTTACTCTACACTATACACCTTATCATTAGGAAGGGATGGTTTCAGGAGGAAAAGTTGGCTGTCACTCTAGAGTTGTGAGATCTTA
Organism: Oenanthe melanoleuca; assembly: GCF_029582105.1. NCBI lineage: Eukaryota > Metazoa > Chordata > Aves > Passeriformes > Muscicapidae > Oenanthe > Oenanthe melanoleuca. Next base: position 34,136,902 of record NC_079337.1, on the reverse strand, counting down.
TTTGGAGTTTAATTTCTGGCTGGTATTAAAACCAGCAAAGAAGTGAATCTCTCCTTTCCCCTGAATCCAATATATTTTAAACAACTTACCTTTCTAGTGAATCAGCCTTAAAAAGCAAAATAACAATCAAATCACAAATTTAAAGCATCAGGTACCTCTGAGCCTCTTCTCCAATACCACCAAGCCATATTCTGCCTTCTTATGTGGATGGTAACAGACTCTACATCACCTATATGTGGTCTTCATCTTCTTTCTAACAAGAATGCAGAGTATAGTACAATACCTTATCTTTATGGACAGGTATGTCTGTATATAAGGGGGAGATATAGTAAGCAGTAACATAAAAGTGTTGTGAAAACATCACCTTATGAAGCTTCTTATTGTACTGCAAGTTGTGAGAAGTAGATAAACAAGGGCTAAATGGGATCCAATCCCGTTTCCTACACTGCAGGGAAGTTTGCAGGCAGCAAAAGATAAATTGCCCTAGTCATAGGTCATCTTTAATGTTTATAGAACACTTTCCTTGTGAACGATCACAGAGTGAATCATGAATGTTATAAACAAATTACATTAACACAGTGGCTTGCACTTGACAGAAATACCAATAAAATGAATTCAGTATGCAAGTAATGTACACAGTTTGTTGGCTAAATAAGAATTTTGCTTTCATAGACTGAAAAATTACTTTACAAAATCACAAATAGCCAAAATGTTATCATTCTCTACCATCTCAAACAGCGGTTAGAATCAATCCAAAAGGGTCCCTGGCTCCCAGCCAAGAGTCACTATCTCTTTCCTTCCTAGCCTTCAGCAGAAGTTTGCTGTCCACTTTAATCACCAGATATAAATGGAATTACTACTGTTCTTTAAAACGCTGGTTATTAATACTAGAATTTTCAGCTAGTTACTACTAGCAAGTTGGGTTTTGTGTTTTTCTGTTTCGTTTGTTGTTTTGTGGTGTGTTGTGTCATGTGTGCCTCCCCTCTCAAATTTCTACCATACAACTATTACAGAGATACACCAGACAATATTGATTTGGGAGTGGTGGGGTGCATGATACTGTGTAAGGCACACTCTTGAGAGAAATGCATTTGCTTTCTATCCTCTCTCTCCTGAAAATAAATCTAATAAACTTAGAATCATTCAATTGGATTCTGACCAAGAAGCAACTGTAGGTTGTTTACTAAACCAGGTTTTGCATGCTCCTATGTAAATTCCCACCATCTTTCCTGCATTCCAGGAAACCCAGCCATGAGAATTAAAGCCATATTCTGACTCATCCAATTTCCTGAAGGGTAGGTGTCTCAATGAGTCAGTCCGTATTTTCAAGCACAGACTCCCAAACCTGGTGAGTGATTCAAGCTAATGGGTGCTGCATTTTCACAGTCATCATACACTCAGCATCTTTATGTCCAGTTACATCTGTTACCCTTTCCACATCCCTAATAATGCTCTGTTCCAAGAGCCTTTACAGACTAACTGACCATATACAGACATGTGTCCAAGTTCATTAATTAAATTCTACATTTCATAAAAGCAGCCTCATTTCATGTTGCAGTTTGGATACCACATACTCATTGAAACAGATTTCTATTACTGAAAGAGAGATCACTGCCACAAGAACACTTTTTGTTAGGAGAATAACTGTGGAAGAATGAAGTTTGGACTTTAAGTCATGTAATTTCCAGCACAATTCCTGATTTTAGACCAATCTCACAACAGAAGGGACTACCGGCTTCAAATGTTCTCCTATGCCATTCCTCTCAGATGTATAAAGGACATACTCTTCTTCAACAGCCTTTAATTTATACCAAGACAGTGTTAAAAGCCCTTCTACAAAACAGACACAAGTTAGTTTTAGCATTTTTCATTTGTAGTGCTTTGAGCCTATTCTTGCTTAGAGAGATTAAAAAAAAATAAATTAAAAACCAGGAACAAAGGAAAGAGGGGAGAACAAAAGGTCGTTTCCATTCCTGCTTTTCTCTACAAAATTTCCAACATTCATTTCAAACTATGGATAATTTAAAAGAAGTAAATTTTGGAATAATATTACTGCTTTCCTTATGGAAGTTTTAGCTCTTATATACTATAACACAAGCATCTTGTTTAGCATTCCCATATTCCTAACCATTCAAAGTTCTCTCATATTCTGAATACAAGATTCAATGCTTTTTCTTTTATTTTTACCACCATTTCTGCTTCACAGATCTAGTCACCTTAAATTCATCAACATTAGTCTAAAAGAGCAATACAGAATGTCAGAGATGAGAGAGGAAGTTGATACAAAACTCTCTGCATTTGTATTCCTCTGCCTGCGCTGCACACTGCATTAAGTTTTCATCCATATGAACACAGCATTGAAGCATTTTCTTTATGAAAACATGACAGAAATAAAAGCAGAACTGATCAGTGCATATGAAATATTTTGAATTAACCGCCTGTGTACCCTTAATGCATACTACCTATGCTATTGCCATAGGTAATACTGATAGTCCAAGCAAAATTGTTTCTTAAAACTTCCAGTGCAAATAAGTTTGCTCAACATCTGCTATCATATCTACCTCATCCAAAAAACCAAAACTGATACTTATTTGAAGCAAGTTAAAATATACATAGCTCAAAGCAACTCTGGGTGTTGTAGGCATTTGACTTTTTGATTGCTCAGAAAAAAAGTAAAAAATGTTTTTCCATTTCTCAAATAAAGCACAGATAGTTCTGGGTTCATTTTGCTAGGTAATACCATTCAAAAAAAGAAACCTCTCCTAATTAATATATGTGGAGATTATACTTCTCCAGAACACCAATGAATTGTTCCATAAAGTAATGCCAACAGCAACATTTTCTGATTTTTAAAGCATTTTAACTGCAACAGCAGGCTTATTTTATATGATTGCATATTACCTCTCCTCACAGTTTCAGATGCATAAAACATACCAAAAATCAATTTTAAAAAGCCAAAACCATCACAAAAATCTGAAAGCAAATATGTCTAAGCCCAATCTGAAATTAATCACTTTTGTTTGTTATGAGAAAATAATCTGGTAGCACGGTCACTAGAAAAAAAAAAAAAATCAAAAACATAACTACATTACCTAACATTACACATCCAGCAAGAAAATGAAGTGATCCAAAGTCAACAGTGGAAGATCAATTATCAGGGCAGAACACATGGAGGGTAGGAATAGAATCTAGATTCAAGAACAACTTACAGCCAGCAAAAGGAACACATTCCAAATAGCAATCCATAGTGAACAGAAGCACTCTTATAAACCTAAATCACTACTTAACCAAATTGCACTACAGGATTCCCCACTATAATATGTTCCCATCCTTGAAGAGAAACAAACTCAAAATTTGTGTTCATTTTAACGCAGACTAGAAAAGTAATCCCTAAAACCAATGCTAATCAAGTAAATACTTTTTTGACTTCTTCAGATGGTCATAAACACAAAGCCCAGTGGCCAGCAGACCCTATGAAAGCATTCCAAAACTCATTCCAATGAGTTTTTAGACAATGAAAATTTAAAAAAAAATACATAAGAACTAACTAAATCAACATAAGATGATGCCAAAGCAAAGAAAAAACAAATGCCACACCAACAAGGCTACTAGTACACAAACATATATTAAACAAGCAATAGAGCCCTCTTGCTTCTACTTCTTACCATTCTTGATTATTTTGAAGGCACAGTCCAAATTCTCATGAGCATTTTGCTCTGGTTTCTTCTGCAAGCCACAAAGGCACTCCTGGCCACTCCTGCCAGATGTAGAACACTTTTTAGTTTCTGATATTTTTTTCATTTTTTTTAAAGTAAAAAAAATAAGCAAGCAAACAAAGAAACAAAAAACCCCAAACTAAACCAACAAAAAACCAACCAACCAAACAAAAAAACCCTAAAAAACCTCCTTTTTGTTAAGAGATTTATTAATGAGTTAGTTACTCAAAAGCCTGCCCACGAAATAGTAAAAAAGCTAATAACGTTCTTCTATGTACCAAAAAAAAAAAAAAAAAAAAAAAAAAATCTCTTCTACCACATCCCTAGGTCTTATCCCACTAAAAAGGCAGAAGGTTGAAAGAAAGTATCCCTTTTTAAATCATGCTTTACATTGGCACATGAACCTAATTAAGTTCAAACAAAAAATAATTTCTGTAAGAAAAAGACAATTTGAGCAGTGGGCAACTGAAAAGATGTTCTGTAACTTCTCAAATGTTATATGGTAGCTCTAACAGTGCTAAGCATTACCTGACTCCTGACAGCTGAAAGTTATCTGAGGTCATCAGAAGTCATCAGGACAACTGGTCAGCAGGGAGGACACTCAGCTAGTGCTAACAATCCAGAGATCAATGGATCACTCTTTTAAAACCCAGGGAATTGCTTCATAACACAACCAATCTGGCAGATTAAAGGTTCCAAAAGTTTATTTGTTTAATTTTAACAAGGATCCAGAAAGAGATATATACTGACTTTTCTTAAGTATTTTAGGACACTTCTAAAAAAGTTTAATTTATTCATAGTTAGACCAATCCCCTTCTAGTCTTTTGTAAAAACATCACAGGGACTCAAGATCTTAAAGTCAAATACAGTAAAACAGGGTAGGCAATTGTAGCAGTTTTGGCTCACAAATTTGAGGGTTCCCTGCCAATGCACCAATTAATATAGTGGATCTAGTGCTGGCCAAATTGCCACTGCAACCACTAGAATTACTTACTCATTTCCTGCTGTGAGATAGGATTAGGAGGAAGGCAAAGCAGGCCCAAACTTTGAAGGTATAAAGAAAATTTTATTTCAACATAATTAAAAGAAAAATTAGAAAATCAGAATAAACATTCAGAACACTTCTCCTCCCCTCCACACCCTCTTTCCCACCAACAACGTAAAGAGACAGAACCTGGGACATTCAGTTGGTTTATTAACTCTAAAATAGTCTTCCTTTTGTTCACTTAGGGAGAGGAGTCTGTCTTGCCATGCCATGGAGACTTCTCCAATAAGAAACAACTCTCCTGTGGCCTCAATGTCTCAGCAAATCAGCCACCTGGAAGAGGAAAATCTGTTTGCTGTGAAATCCCTCCCCTTGACTTACAGCTTTCTCCACAACTGTTTTCGAGGGCTTAATCTTTGGCTAATGAATGGCTAATTTTAAGGATGAGCTGTTCAGAAGCAAGGGCTCTCTTCATCTATCTGTCAGATCACCTTCATCTCTAGGAACAGAGGTCTTCTTCTTTTTCCCTGGGGGAAAAGGGCCTTCATCACTCATGTCTCTCTCTGTTCAAACTTCTCATGGGATCACAGCTAGTTCAACATTCGCTTGATCACCATGGGTACTTTTGCTCATGTCTACAATTTGAATGCTCTATCCCACCACACTTTTTCATGAATTACAAGAATATTTCAGTGTAGCATAGTCCATCACCATGGCCTCACAAAAGAATTTCAGCCCAAGACAAAGGCATCTCCTCATTCTCCTCCCATCTGGGATTTGACTCCTTTACTGACCTTCTTGTCTCATGTTGCTCTATGTATCTTCATCCTTTCCTTTTTATCCCACTGCAGAGAGGGTTGATGTCTGCAGGCTTCATCCGTGCACTAATGGTTAATGTCTCCCCTGGGCGTGTGGATGGTTATGTGATCCGTGCCGGGCAGCAGCCGGAGCAGTATTCCAGGCCAGGCTGGGGGAAGCTGTGCCAGGACCTCAGGGGCCTGGGCCAGAATGGCAGCAGCTGCTCTGGCCTCATGGCTGGTCTCTGGCCCCCGCTGCCTTCAATCCCAGCCATGGGGCCTCTCTCTGCACGGGCTGCAGGGCCACCCCGGCTCACCCACGGAGCCAGGACAGTCCCTCAGCAAGATGACTCAGTAGCTTATGGCTGGAGCTGCTTAGGGTGGAGGATTCTTTGGCAGCCACGCTGGGGTGGGGGGTGAGGCCAGGGTCTCAGCAGCCGATGGCTTCCCCTCCCAAGGCAGCCATTGGGGCCCAGCCCCACCAGGCCGCGTGGGCCATGGCAGTGGGGCCTGGCCCAGCCCACGTCTAGTCACCTGTTCAAGGCTGGAAACAAGAAAGAGATTCCTGGGGTTTGCTCGGTTTTTTGCATCTTCACCGAGGCGTGTCTAACTTTCTTAATGGTTTAACAATGTGCCAGTTCTCAGAGCTAGCCAGCTATTTATTGGTTTTGCCAGGCACAGAGGAAGCTGCTAGAAGCTCCTCACAGAGAATCACTTCCATAACTGATGGATTTTCCTCTTTAATTAAAAACGAAGCTATTTCAAACCACGGCAGCAATGTATGTACTTTATCATAATAAAATAGATTGCTAAACTGCTGCAAGGTGGTACTCTCCAAGCGTTTTAGACTAACAGCAAGGAAATCTGATGTGTTACCTATTTAGGGTTTCTGGAATCCACTTTCCACAATGGTATTTGAAAACTAGAATACTAATAGTAGCATAGATCATTATTGCCCTCAATAACAGTATTCTGAGTTTCCCATTTAGCTCAGTGGGTGGCCTTTTTTCTCTACTGTCAATGTCACAGGTGCAGCCTGTAATCAATGGGCTGCTGCTAAAAACACCATTATCAGAAGGACTTTATGTAGTATAATAAGTATGATATTAATAGTTTTTCTCTATGTATATAGCCATCAAACCACGAGGAAAACAGAACACAAATGTATGAGGATATTAATGAATATACATATTCATTTAAAAAGCCTCGTTCATCCTACAGAAATCAGTATATCCAAGCATCTCAAAATTAAAAAAAAAAGCAGAGTGAGCAACAACATTTTTTTATTTTTTATTTTTTATTTATTTATTTATTTATTTATTTAGGTTTTTTTAAAGCAAGAATTAATTTTAATCTACAGGTTCATTCTAACAAAGATTGCTGACTTTTACCAAGTCACCTGTGCAGGCTCAGCAAGCCAATAGAGCTTATTGACTAATTAAAGAATCAGGTCATAAATGTAGTCAAGGTTTTCCTGTATGACAGCAAAGCAGCCAACGATTTTAGCCATGGACAAATGACAAATGATACCATAGGAAATAGTCAAATGTGATAGTTAAATGGGATAAAAAGCATGGTTGATGCCAACTGCATACCCAAAGAGATGCTTACCTGACAGTCATGGTGCCATTCACTGCTGCATGTAGAAAAAAGCAGGATCCATTAAAAGCATTATACTCTTTTTTCCTAGAAGAATTCCCTGAATAATGATTCTTTTGGATAGCCAAACTTTTCTGAACTTATTGTTAAGCAGAAAGCAAATTCACATGGAACTTCCTGGGGAAGTAGTTTGCACCTCCCAGGAAAAGGATACATTTCTGCAAACTGAAAAGTGTGACAAAGGGAATTCAAGTCTTGAGGGATACAGTAATAGTTGCTCCTTTCCAATATGGCTGCAAACATAGAAGAATTATGCCTGTTAGCTTTATAAAGAATAAACTTCATCTCTCCCGGACAGGAAACACACCATGTAATAGATAATGTTTCTATTACGGTGAATAGAACATTTGTCTTAATAAAATAGAGGCGTGCAACTAAGACTGGTACATATTTAAATAAAGGTTGTCCTCACTTTTGTGTGCAAAACCAATTTTCACAGCAAAATAAAATGTCCTATGGATAAACAAAAAGATCAGCATATCCGGACGGTAATAAAGCATGTACATGATGAAAGGCAAGCTTTTGTGCAAGCTCACCTACTCATGAGTACAAATACCTGTAAATCCTGTGTGATAGTTGAAAATGTATGAACTACACAGCTTATAGCAACTGATAAAAATGAACTAAACAGATAATATGTGTCATCTCTTCTTTAAGCAAGCCAAGTCCCAAGATATTTTAAGAACAAAAGGCTTTTTTTGGTCTACTTAGAAAGTAATATATAGACACAGAAAATAATACCTCTGGAGCAGTAAGAAAAAGAACACAACTATAATGTTCTAATTTTGAGAAAAGGGAGTGCAAACTGAAACAAATTTGATCTTTTTTCAGCCTGCTGTACAGATGGTTGGATTTGAAATCTTTGTAACACCGTGTGTGATATAAAGAGGAAAAATGGCCAACCTGAGGGGGGTTTCTTCATAATTTTGGGGTATATAGATATGTTGATTGCTTTAAAACCTTATATCCATTTTCCTGGTACAGTTACAATAATCAGAAATGCCAGTATGCCTCTCTTTAAATGTCGGAACACGATAATGACCTGTTCCTCTGTTTTCTGCTTCTTTGGGGAGTAGGGATTAATGCAAAACCAGTTTCTCCAGCAGTAAGCACAAGGCACTTTGAAATGTTTTAAATTCAGCTGATAATTAAGGAAAATCTTGCACTGTTGAAAGAAAAATGTTACTGTAATATTTACTTTAACCTTTGGTAGTGTCAAATGCCTAACAATCAGCTCTGTTAGGATCTAATAATGTAAGAAGGCTGACATTCTCTGATGATGATTTCTCTTCTGATGGTAACTACCTCAAGAACCATAGAATGACCAATGAAAGTCCTGAGTTTTATTTGCATTGTGGGCAGTAAACAGAAGCCTTCTTGTATTTATTCTCTGAGTTTAATCCATAAACATTTTCGGAGTTTAGTAACTTTAACAACCAACAGTGTCTTTAATATAAAATGCTGCCAACCCATCATCTCTTATGCCCTTTTTTTCCCCTGCACTTCATGAGAGGAACTCAATACCACTGAAATAGTTGGTAAACACTTTCCTGCAACATATTTATCTATTCTTCATTTCTTGGACAGAGTTAAATGCCCTATGAGGTATATTGGCTTTATCACTGTGAAAATGAATTTATTGGCACCTTAGCCAGAACAGTAAGAATGAGCTACATTATTATGGAAGGTACTACCATGCAATTTGTGAACTTCTCCCTCTTAAATGCAATCACATTCCAGAGAATAAGTTTCAGAAATTATATAAATTTTCACAGAGAACAGAGGACCCCACAATAGTGTATTTTTGAACAACAGTTTTGGTATTGAGCAAAGCTGATTTTAAGTGTGAGTGTTGGTTTACCACTTATACAAGGGCTAATAAATTCACATTCCCTATATTAAACATGCATACATTTCCTCAAAGTAGCTTAATCTTTCATTACAAAGTGAGTTCTGCCTGAAGCCAGCTAAAGATTGGAAAAAGAGTTTTAAGTTTTCATTGATAATATAGCATTTCAGTTAACTACTGGTTTTGCCAGGAAGACATGCATAACAAAAATAACCATTTTTCAAGGAAAAAAAAATCTTAAACAGCAAAAGTAGTTACTGAGAAATGAAATTCAAAATTTTCTCTGTGAGAAACATTTTTTATTTTGCTGTAGTTTTTTCTTTAACATTTCTGCTAGCATTGAAGTATTTCCAATGCATAAGGATACATAAGATCTAATTCCTTTGTTCTTTGGCTAGTCCAGGACGCCAGACAGCTAAATGTAAAGTAATCTGCAAGGTTTTCTCCATTGTTTTTCATTTAGCAATTCTTCTTTTATAAGAGTCATAAAGGCAACAGTCTGTAAAATCTGTTTCAGGTTTTCTTGCTCAGTTGTACTAATCTTGGTATTTTATTCTTTTTATCAAAGGCTTGTGTCTTTCTTTTTTCAATTAGAATTCTCTGAATGATTCTTCATGATGTGGAAAGTCTTCATCTCTTCAAGGAATCTGATTCAGTTAACCTAAAGTGACCTCAATTTTGAACACAATAGAAATAATTTGTTTTCTTTACCTCTACTTTTTAACACAGTCATGCTTAGATGATCTTTTCTGGTAACCTCAGTAAGAACTTAAAAAGAGGATTTAGGTAAAACATTATGGGAAGAGAAAAGCTAATTGAAATTTCAATAAAAAATTAATTGCCACATCCCACTACAATAAAGAGGTCAAATCATCCTCTTACGCTCATTGTGCACATTGTCAGAAATACTTCGATGCAGAAAAGAGACCAATAATGGAACCATTGATCTTGCATTCATTTGCAGTTGGGAGAAAGGTAAAACAAAGCATTTATTAACCCTGTTCTCATCCCAGCCCTATGAATTTACTCAGAGGTATATGGAATGTCCAGTTGTAAGCTATTAGATGTACACTGCTCTGTATACATTTATAAAGTCATATAAAGTATAATTCTGGGATATGTCACATTATAAATTTCTATCAGCTAAGTCAAGAATCATCTGAAAAATTCCCTGGAAACTTTTTCTGTATTTCCATATCTTTTAGACACAGTGTGATGTGTCCTTTCTTCCTGACTGTAGTTTCTCCTGCTAAAATACATGTTTCTTCATTGCAGAGGATACTTTTGGGAATATCTCCACAGTGCTTGCTGGTTTTCCTGACCTAAATTAATCCCATTCCCATGGTAATGTCATATCCTTGACACTGCTGTTGGCTGTTGCTGTCAGGATTTCTGATGGATCTTGATACATTTTTCATATAACAAATACAGAAGTGTGATCTCTGTAATACTAATGGTCCACTTCTACTAGAACCTGAATGTAAAACATCTGTGACCCATTTCTCATAACTCAACCAGTTACCTTTATATTTTGTGATGATAATGGAGTTCTATCTTTCATGCTTGATTAATCTGCTTACAATAAATGCACAACTGCGTAATCAGTTATTTTCACCCAAGAATAAACTTTTCTTGAATCTTAATGATATCAAATTTGCTGATGACAGATACTGTTCTTGTGAAATAAATTTTCTTTAAGATCCTTTCTATCCAAGGAATAATGTCTAGATAGAACTAAATGAAGTATATTAATTCATTTTTCCAAAATGTTATAAGAATCTTCTCATATAGACTTGCATGTCACCTAAATGGTCTTCATCCTTTGCAAATATAAACTTCACTTTGTTGTTCAATGGAAAAGAAAAGTGTTTCTAAGGTTATACTCAAATTCTTACACTCTCTGAAGACATGCTCCAATATATTAAAAAAACCCCTAAAGACAGTGAATTAAAAAACATTAGAAAACTTTATTCTATACCATTACTTTATTGTTTCACATAACTTCATGCTGCATTTGTGTAGAATTAATTTGTTAAATGTTTGGATTTAAAACAGCCATTTTCTTTTTCATTTTATGTAAATTATTATGTAATGTTACTCTAGAAATTTTTGGTCCATGATGTTAGAAAACATTTAAAATTGCAGTATCTGTAACTGATTTTTTTGCAGGGAATGTTTGAAAAGCACTAGTCATAAGCATCAGGAATGCATCATTGAGTGGAGTTCCATGTCCTTGCACTAATGATTTCAATTTCCTTTTAGAATTTTGCAGAACTGGCAAATATGAGTCTCATGCACAAAGAAACTATATCTGAATCATTAAGGTAAGAGAAATTTATTCTGAATCTAACTGATGTTAAAAATTACAGTAAGACTATATTTTTAGTGTCTTAGAAATTTTGCCTAAGTACTTTTAGAAGCTGGACTGCATCTAGACTGTGACATAAAGATGGTCTAGAAACATCCTCTTGAAAAATATTGTGCAACTTTTGGAAGCATGGGGTTTTTTAACCCAACTGAGTACTTTCTAACTCTATTGTTAGGACAGTCAGTATTCATGCCATACACAGAAAATCACACCTAAACGCACATAAAGTTCCCAAACTTTAGGTCAGAGGTCAGAGTGTCATGGTTTAATGACAAAGGACCCTCTCAGGAGTCAAGCAGAGCTAATTAAGAAAAGCATTCTCTTTATTCTTTTTGAAGAAGGACTAACATGTTTTGAAAAGGGTTGACATGAATAGCGTTGAACTTTGAGTGAAATGGTATTGAAATTGTCATGTCATTTCCAGCTTGGCATTCAAGACTGAATCAGCAGCTAATTGCCTGCTATACCAGTACCCCATGAGGAGGGCAATACTGTGCTTTGTGGGTAAGAACTTTTCCAGAGCTAAACAGTGGCAGAAAGCCAGTTATTGGAATTAGCACATGTTTATCTCAATAACAAAGGGAATAGGGAATAACAAGATGATTTTGCTGTAATCACTGGAAACACACTTTCCTGCTCTTTTTTTTCTTCCACTGCCATCCCTCACTTGAACAAAACCTGAAGACAGACATTTTCATCTCAGTCTGCATTGAAAAACAGGATTAAGTACTGAAAAGACAATGACTTGCTGCATTATCTCATGCTTAGGAAAAAACAAAAGAGTTTGGAACTCAAAAAAACCCAAAAACAACTAAACACCAAACAAAAACCAAACTGAATGAAACTCAGCAAGTTTTCTTCCTAATTTGATAGAAGTAGTTGGTTTTTTCAAGTTTTAAGCCACATCATCTTCCATAGCTAATAAGCCTATTTCAAGGAAAGAAATGTGGAATTACACTTAAACTTTAATTGCACTTCCCTAGAAGGGAAATCTGCCTACAGAGTACAGAGCATATTAATATCTTTACCAAGAAAGTCGTTAATAGATCTTTAATGGATTTCTAGATAGTGAGTGTATGAATACTAGGATATCACTGACTTCACCAGGACCAGCACTAGAACAAGGTAGAAAATCATACAAAATTTCAGATTCAGAGAATCAGAGCAGCAATGTTGAGGAAGACAAGGTGAGGAAACTAGAAGGGATATATTAGAAGACTTTTTTTAAGTCTTTTAATAACTTAAATCTATTTATGATCACAGGATGACACAAAGTAAGAATGGCTTTAAGAAAGTCAGTCTTATACTACACTGTTCGGAATAAAGAAGTTTTAAACAATTGTTTTATTTATACATTCTTCAGCAGTGTCCTGGGTGTCAGTGCTTACCCTTAAAGAATAGATGTACAAATTCAAATTATAAGTAAGGAGAAAAAGTGAGAACATGAAATATGTTTCCAGTGCCTTTCTATTAAAAAACTAACAATTTTTTGCTAGTATCTTTGCCAGTTCAATGGAACAGTAGCATAACATGCTATCAAGTGCAGTCAATGGTATTTGCTGACATGAACATTTTAATTATGCATTACAGAAATATAGTCAATTCTGGAGAATCTTTATACTTGTATTCTCAACTCATAATTATTTCAACAGTTCCATATGTCATAATTTGATCAATTGAAGGGCACAGGAAGCCCTCATGTATACATTCCAAAGATACAGTATCTGTAATAAAAATGCAGCACGCAGCAATCTTCCTCACTGCTGCTTGCAATACCATTTAGCCTTTGATATTAGAGCTGACATTATCTACCTGGTGATAATGGCAGGCCATGCCATCATTCCCTTGTAAAGACTAACTGAACATAATGACCAAGGAATAAAAATATGAACTGTCTAGAAGCATCAATGGCTCCAAAAAAGCTGTTCTGAATGAAATAATTTCCTCAATTGCACAGCACTTGGATTTCCATGAAGGGATCCTGAAAGCAGCCACACTTTTCACAAAGGGTCTTTCCATCTTGACTGTTCAACTTGAAACTTCCAGTGTAGCACAACTGAACCTTGACTTTGTATTTTGCAGTTTCTTCCATAGAAAAGAAAAAATTGTCGTTGCTCTTGCAGTACTGGCTCTATGTTTATCATTGAAAGGGGTGGAGGAGAGGTAATCTGCCACTCAAATCACATTTCACTGGAGATGTTGTGGGCTTTGGAGCATAAACATGAGTTTGCCAGCCTGAATTTGACTTGGCAGCAGCACAGCAGTGACAGAAAGCAGACTGACAGCAAAAGGTGAAGTGTGATGTGAAGATCTAGAAGGTGTCAGTTCAGGGGTGGTATTTAGTGATACCATCTGTAAATGGGAGCAGATGAGGTGGCCTGAGGACAGTCTGTAGCAGATAGAGGAATGAGAATGAATCTCAGAGCTCTAATAGAAACTGAAAGTAGATAGAAGCTGAAAAGAAATGCTGCTTGGATAATAAGAATAGAAAGAAAGCTATCAGGATATACAATACTAGTCCAGATAAAAGAGCAGAGACTTGCGGATTATGGTATTTGAGAGAAAGATTAAGGTCAAGACACCTGAGAAATTTTCCCAACATTCTATTGCTGTCTTCATGTAAATGGATACAATTTCTTAGGGGAAAACAATGAAGTATTTTAAAAAGAAAATTGAAAAATCATAATTGAATATAGCTTTGCACTGAAAAAAGCCAAACTGCCCATCTATGCACAGCCCTTCACCTCCTCAGTGAAGGTGAACTGGATATGGGCCTTTGTATGTCAGACACTGATAATAAATGATGTTTCACTAGCTACACTTAGTATGTGTTACCATGTAACTCATTAACAGAGTTAATGTGGACTTCATTGTCTCTCACAGGAATAGGATCCTGCATTGCCTTTCCAGGTCAGTGGTGCAACACTGTTGGGAGCAGGTGTTCTGGGTGCTCCCCCAAAAGACCTAGGATGGGGATTTGGATCCATTTCTGAAAAAGGAGGCACTAAATTCGTCTCACTCATATTCTAGGCAAATGTGCTAACTACCAATTTATTGTGGGAGACTGAGACCACCCTTGTGAAGGAATGAAATCACCCAAGAAGGAAATCCAACTCCTGAATCATAATAGTCTTGTATAAGGTACACAAACTTTGTGGAAGAAAAGAAAAAAAGATTTAACTACACAGTCTGTGCTTTTCATCTCCCTCTAAATGTGGAAGCAGCTTAAATGATGCAGTCCTGTACACTAATGTATAAAGACCTTTTCAGTCTATGACATACAAGTTTTTTTGTTGTTGGATTTTAAATTGTAATGCAATGTTAATTTACAAACCCAATTAAACAAAACCAAAAGTGAATTCTGCATTATTTTTTAAACTGATTCTTCAGAGCATTAACGAATAATGTTTGATCTAGGAGGTCTTCCTGTCCTTTTTTTACCTAAAATGTCAGATCAAAACTAAAAAATGTTTATGTGTACGCTGGAAACGAAGCATATTTCACTATCCTTTTTTTTGTTATTGACAAATATTTTTCCATTAGGAACACTGCTAAAAATTAACAGCTTTGGGTGAGTTGTCTATTGGATTTATTAACATGGAAAGGAGAATGAAACCACACATTGAAAAGTAAATTAAACCATCCACTAAGCATTGTGAGGCAGGGTTGTATTGTTGTTTTTCCCCTGAGAAAAATATTACTTCACCCTTGTCATAGAGCTTTTACCTCTGTCCTTTCAGTTCACTGACATCTTGATAAGGAAGGCCTATAGCAGGAGTTAAAAATAAAATGTACTGTTATTTATTTGAATCAGCTGAACCTTTGTCCTATGAACCATTATGGGGGGAGGAGGATGGGGAATGTGCATTGCATTCAGACAACATCTGATGGAAAGCAATGCTAAATTAATACCTCTTATATTTACCAGTAGCAAAATATGTTATGTACATCACCAAAATATTACTGCCTTGGGTAGTGATAGAAAAACATCATGGCTACTATTTTTAGCTAAAGATATGCTAAAAAGCATCAGTCTTGCTGAAAGGATAAAATAAATAAACTACAGCCCTGTATATAAGTATCTAGTAAAGTCTTAACAGGCTTTGTTAAGAATTGAGATGTTCATAAAACATTTTGCAAATCACTTTGGCTTGAGTACCAGAATAAAACTATAATCCTTTAAAATTAGAATTTTTCAGCTTTGCCTGGACATCAGTAGGACAGAAGAAACATAGCAAACAGCCTACCAAATTCATGTTGCTAATAAATTATGTTTGGATTGTATAATACATATTCTCTCTATTCCTCTTAACATCTTTAGCATTATAGAAGATCCTAAAATTCTAGGGCACTTCACTATAGAGCTGGATTTACTTTGCCTCAAAGTATTTCAGTTTTAATTCTATTTTAAACATGACCCCAGTATTTTATACTGGTCTGCATAAGCAAGATCCCAGAAGATGTTTTGGTATTCCTCCTTGAAATTCTTTGTAACAACCAAGTTCTTAATACTGCAGTGGATTATAACTATCCTGTAGTTATTTTTCTTTTTTTTTCTCCTTTTTTCTTTTTTTCTATTTTTTTTTTTTAAATTTGGTTTGGGTTTTTCTTATCTTTGTGAGGCTAAAGAAAGATGAAAAAGCAAAAAACATTAAAAAAGTATTTGAATATGTCAGAAAGAGTAAAGACATCAGATGTGCTGGGACAACTATGGAAGAGAATTCACACACAATTGTAATACAGATTTGGGACAGAGTTCAATTACAAGCCAAGCTCCACTCAAACCCGTGTTTTACTGCCAGAAGAAACAACACTTGACAGGAAAAAAAAAAA
Organism: Oenanthe melanoleuca; assembly: GCF_029582105.1. Classification (NCBI taxonomy): domain Eukaryota; kingdom Metazoa; phylum Chordata; class Aves; order Passeriformes; family Muscicapidae; genus Oenanthe; species Oenanthe melanoleuca. The sequence goes on along the minus strand of NC_079337.1, from coordinate 34,120,695 downwards.
AAAAAGGGGCTGGAGCATAAACCATCACAACAAACAGAATTAATGATCCAGATTCAGATGGAAGCAATCCAAGTTCACATTTCATTAAGACCCAAAGTAAAGTGATAGAAAAGGCACGCCACAGAAAATTTCATTGCATATTTTGTATAACAGTAAATTACTCATTGTTACCAAAGGATCCAGACTGTGCCTACTGGGAAATGTCCCTTTTTGCCACAGACGTAAGTTTGAAAATATTAAAAATTAACCCGTTTTCCAGACCTCAGGTTCCAGATCTTAAGAGGTTTATTAAATTTTGTTCCAGACAAGAAGACCTTAAGACACACTTTTATCACAGAAGCAGTGAATCAATGAGGTTGGAAAAGGCCTCTGAGATGGAGTCCAAACCACGACCAAACACCACCACACCAATTACAGCCTGACCCTGAGTGCCACAGCCTGACCCTGAGTGCCACATCCAGCCTCCTGGATTCCACTGCCTCCCTGGGCAGGGCACTCCAACATCTAATCACACTTTCTGTGACAAATTTCTTCCTAATGTCCTACTTAAAACTCCTCTGGCAGAGGTTAAGACTGTGTCCTCTCATCCTGTTGTTGGTTTTCTGACCCCCACCAGGCTAACCCCTCCTTTCAGGCAGCTGTAGAGAGGGACCAGGTCTCTCCTGAGCCTCTTCTCTGGGCTAAACAACCCCAGCTCCCTCAGCTGCTCCTTGTAGCACTCATGCTCCAGAGCCTTCACAAGCTTTGTTGCTTTTCTCTGGACACACTCCAACACCTCAATGTTCTTCCTGAATTGAGGAGCCCAGAACTGGGTACAGAACTCAAGGTGTGGCCTCACCAGTGCTAAGTACAGGGGAAGAATCCCTGCCCTGGTCCTGCTGGTCACACTATTACTGATACAGGCCAGGATATCATTTGACAATTGAAAAGACTTCATGTAGGAAAGAACATTTTCAGGTACTGACCAAACTTGTTTTCTTCATGTAGTAACTGCACAAAAAGAATGAAGGCTGCTTCTGGTTTGACACTGACTGGAAAGTTTCCAGTTACATATGGGGAGGAAAAGTTTTACTTAGTCTCTTTTTTTGCTCTTCTGCCACCTCCCAACATATCTCTCTAAGCTTCTTGCCACTAAATGCATGTTGCCTAAAAATGCTTTGAGCTCTGTGGTTCCTTGAAGGAAAAAAAAACAACAACAAACCAAATAGTGTGAGGGAAAAAGAAATACTGTTAAATCAGCATATAACAAAACACCTTTAAATTTCCACCTCAGCCTCCAAGTAAAACAAAGATCTATCTCTGTTTCTTGTCCTGTTGGCTTCCATCATCCATGTTTCATGCCTCATATCCTGCTTTTGTTTTGTATCTCTCCCCAGTTCTTTGGGCAGCAGAAGCTCCTGCTCCCCATTGAACAACTCCTAGACTTCTTTCTTTAAAAGTATTGCTCCAATTTTCTATCCTGGAAAGTAATAAATTTTCTCACTAAATTGCTACTGACTTTCACCTATTTCACTGACATTCACTCACTGACATGTGTGTCCATTTTTCTGGATCTTCCCAGAGTAAAAGGATCTATTTGTGTTTCATTTATTACTAATCTGTTTACATTTAAACCATCTTAAAGTTTTTTCAGTCCTCTATAGTATAATGTCTATAGGTAGGGTACTTGTCACAGAAACAAAAATGCATTTAAAAAATTGTTAGCAGACAAAATTGAAATCTCTAGACTTAGAGCTTGTGCTTGCTTTGCTCTATGCAAGCAGAAAACAATAGCCACCAAAGAGCACAACAGTACTGATTGTAAAGCACTGTGCTTTAGACAGACCAAAGAATTTTTTTCACTTATTTAGATACTTCAAGTTGAAGAAATCAGTGTAATTGGCATTAACTTTTCAGATAAAACAAAAAGTAAATAGTAGAGATTTAAAAAAATTCTAACATAAAATTGTTAAAAATACAAAAATGCATCGCAAATTGGCAAAACATTTCAAATACTTTGAAAAAATATTTTAAAGTTTTATCTTCAGGTATTATCTAAGGTAATGTCTGTTTTGTCTTTTCCCTTTGCAAATGGATTCATCCTCCCTTATAAAGCTAGCCATGACTTGACATTCACTGAAGTATCACTTTTGCAGGACAAAGGATAAGAAAACATAAAATCTTTTCCAAAAAACCCTAAACATTTCCAAATGGTATTAACATAACATAAAAAACAACTCTAATGAAAGTTTTCAGGTGCACAAATATGGCTATATGCATACATGGTAAAGGATTTCTACATTTTTTTTAAGGTTAGTTAATTAATATGTCTAGCAAGTACACCAGTAGGAGATCAGTTGTTCCAGTAACTCACCCTTGGATCAGTCCCTCAGAGTTAGTAAAGGGTCTTCTTTGCCCCATTTCTTGTTATATCTTTTAAGTTCTGGTGCAAAACAAAATGCCTTAAAAAATGCCCTTATCAAAAATTATATGTCCTTATAAAAATTATTTTCTTAGAAATAAGACTAAACAGAATTTTAAAACTGTTTTAGTAAGGATTAACTTATTCTGAGAAAGGGCAGGAAAAATGCTAGAAAACATACAAGTTATATTAAAAATCTACAAAGCTACAATTATATGAAAAATATATAACGAGCTAAAAATCTTTAGTCATCTATGATAGTAGGAAGCAGACATGACTTGCCACTATATTCTGCATAGATATGTTGATTACCCTGCCTTCTTTGTTGAATTTTGCTACCCTTAATGGCCTGCTGCAGATACCCTGATATGCTCCAGCTTTTATAAACATCCCCAGACCTTTAGGCCACTTGTTAGGCTTAATATGGCCAGACTCTTATGGCTGTAACAGCTGTTTGTTCATTTTCTATTCTTATCTTATTAGGGAGAGAGAGAAACACATATGTAAGTTAGGCTTTTAATCATTTCCTCCTAAGAGGAAAAAAAAAAATAAATAAAGAGAAGCTCTGTGGGAGCTTGACTAGAGAGCAAATAAAATAAAATATTGGGTTTTTTGTGGTTCAGTTGCAATTATTTATTTCTGTTTAGCTAGATCAGAATTAGAGAATGATCCCTTTTTTAAGTGCTTAACTTTCAAAAGAGAACTCAAATCTTAAGATAGTCACAAACAATGGTGCCTCTTTACTCTCTTTAAATTATCATTAATGTATATTCGTACTTTGCTTTTACATTGGTCTTAGTACTTTCCACATTACCCTCCTTTCCCTTCCATTTTCAATGCATTCAAAGATTTTTGTATAGATTTCTGCAGAAAGTCTGATGTGAGTTTTGATGCCATCTATTTGTGGAAATGAGAAATGCTTTAAATAATAAAGCATGAGTAGACAAAGGACAGAAAAATACAAAAACTGCTAATGTAATGAATTTCCAGAAATCCATGGGGATCTGAAAATGCAGTGACTTAATTTCTAACATTTGTGTCTGTTTCAAGTCTTTCCTTTCTCAGGGACTTTGTTTATATATATGTAAATAATAAAAAAAAAATTATTTCTGGTTCAGGACATAAGCTAGGAAGAAACATTCAAATATTTTCTGATTTGCTGCAGTTTCAATCTCTGCTACTGCTTGTTACTCAGTCCACATTTTCAGTATTCGTCATTATGCATCGATCAATGCACTGAATTGTGCCACAGGTCACACACAATTTTGTATTTAAATTACAAAACACAAAGAAACATGCCTGCTGGGCAAATAACTAGCATTTATAGAACATTTGTGATCCATACATTTTCACAGATTTCACATTGATGACTGACACCATGCAACAACAATTCAAACAAGAAAACAGCATGACAGAGAATGACAGATTTATTTTGACATAATTTATCTTGCTTAATGTTGAAGTTTTCCATATGAGAAAATTCTGAGCAAGCAGAATCCTAAATGTGATAGTAAACTTATATGTTCATTTCAAACACCTATTTTGATGGTTGTTTTCATCTTTCTGGACATTTAGTATCTCCTAAAAAATATTCCAAAAAGTCAAAGTAAATTTAATTTTTTTTAAATATTGAACATTTAAACACAACCTAAATACAAATACCAAATAAATCCATCTAACAAGGTAGCAACCAGACAAGTCACAGCTTCTCCAGAGCCAAAACTCTGTTTTTTCTTTGTAAATGATAAGGGTTTTAATACCCCTTAGAATCTAAACTAGCACTTTCCTTGTACAAAACCTATGATTTTATTCACTACTGCCAGAACTATGACAGAAACCATGACTGAACCAACATAAAATGTACTCAATTTGGAGTTCTCAAAAAATGCTTATATATGCAGACATGGTAGCAAAGTGTCAATGAGAAGATAGCAATGAATACATATATAGTTTTTCAACTTTTCTTTCTCTTGTCAAACTGGGTTTTCTTCTCATAAGCACACATCTGTGAATTAAATGTGGCATTTAAAGTCATAAGAGCTTTCATTTCTCTTTACTGGCAAAACCCCAGATTTTGTCCTATAAGTGAAAGATTCGTTTAACTACTGTAGTTTTTTGACCCTTTCCTGAGCATTTGAATGGCCTGCATATTTGTCTGGAAAAATATAGACTCTCAATCTCAAGGAAAAATAATTTTATTTCAGTGCAACAGTGAAACTATACAGACAGCAGTGTCACTAATAATGAGCAGTGCCCTTTTACATCAGGATAAAATGCAGTAGAAAAGTTGAGCCAGTTGATAAAAATCAAACATAAAATGCACTACAGAGTGCCACCTAACTCTTGTTAAGGTTTATGATTTTATGTACTGCTTAGTCATTATTTCTAGTATGTTTTTAAGTGCATCAAATTGACTCAATTAGGAATAGTTTCAGCTTACTGATAAGAAATGCATAGAAATAAAGAAATAAATAGAGGTATCTATGTGTAACATCTTCAAGATTCATTGGGATGATTAGATGTTAAAAATACAAAGATGGTTATTAAAGGGAAAAGGGCTTTGGCAGTTCATATCTTTACAGTATGAAGAAAAATTTAATAGTCAGTTACTCACTGATAAAATGTATTTCCTCACCACTTACTCTCATGCTTCCTAAAACATACATGACCAGCAAAGGCTAACACTTCTTGTTTTGAACAGCACTTGAAATCCTAAAATTATGCATTAAGAGTATTCCAAACAAAATTAAACCTTTAGGTCAATGTAATAGTGTAACCCAAGGTGGCAAACAAACCCTCACTGGCGCTCATTCACTTACCCCTGAGAGTGAACGGGGTGAGGAGAGAATAGAAAAAGAAAATTTGTGGGTGGAAATAAGGACAGTTTGATAGGTAAAGCAAAAACTACATTCACAGGCAAAACAGAACCAGGAATTCATTCACCATGTCTCACTGATGGGCAGCAGGTGTTCAGTGGGACCGTGTGAGAAGCAGAAAAGTCCTTGGCTCTGTGCACTGCTCAGCAGTAACACCCTTGTGTTATCAATACTGTGTACAGCACATATTCAAAACTTTGACTCACACCAGCTCCTTTGATGAAAAGCAGCTTTATCCTAGCTGATAGCAGCACAGCTAGGAACAGATTTAAGCTCTGTGCTGGCGAAAGAGGTCACATCCATTATTTGGGTATTACTACTACACACAACTCTAGTGGAGATCCTGAGAGAGGTTGAACATCCTTTTCAGGACACTCTTCAAAATGCTCTCACCAGAATTTACTCCTAATTGTACTGATATGATCCTTTCCTTCGAGGGACCTCTGGAACAGTTACCTCTGGCATGAACAACCACACCATACTCTCAGGAGTTTTTTAGGCCTTGAGATGTTAGATAGTGTGGGACTGAACTAAGAATAGATATAAGTGTTTTAGTCACCATGACTAATGGAACTCTAAGCAACATGGGCCCAATTTTGACAGTTGTTAAATTGAGCTAAGAATAACTTTGTTAAAAGCACTGGAGATCAAAAAAATCCATCAGAACCTTACAAGAGGCATGATTATTTAATAATCGTATTAGAAAAACAAGATTTACTGAAGGTAGGTGCTTCTGTTCATTACACAAAGAAGTTGTTAAAGTAGGCGAACAAAAATTATAAAACTGGGCACAGAAATTCAAACCACGACTGTGTCTCCTGTACTATACATATGTTCACACATAAGTACCTGTTTGTAGATACATCTCTAAAATGTAGGTTGTTGAGAAAGACTTTTTTCTCAAAGATGAGTCAGTTGTCAGTGCTTTGTGATGCATTTTTTAAAGTGCTTTATAAAAATCCCAGCCATCTCCAAACAAAGTGCCAGCCTACTAGCTAAGGAAGTCACTTTATGAAACTTCCATTATAAATGAGGAGCTTTGCTTGGTTAGTTTTTCTAGGATTTAAATGTGTTTTTGTTAAACAGCACATAAATATTACATGGACACCACTTAACACAATGAGCAGCTTTGCTCTTTATAAGCATGGGTGCTGTTTCTATGACTGTCAAGCATTACTTTCAAAGATTTTATTCACTTAAAAGCTGGTATCACTACTATCAGGTTCATAAGGTCGCTCTTGAAACATGAGATGAGAGGTGAGAATGGGACCTGATCTTAACTCTTTAAAAAAACCACATCCTGAGGAAATGAAAAATTGGTGTTTCCTGGGCTTCACATGATTTTTCTTATGAATGAGGAGTCCATGCCTGAAAGGTGCATAGCACATACCTTGTATTTACAGCCTCTCTTCAGTCTGGGCTGTAGAAGAGGTAATTAGCAATTCTGGGCCAAATCTTTAAGATTTTAAGCATCTGCTAATTAGCCCAATAGCTGTTAACAGCAGGAGACACTATAAAATCTCAGCACATCCATAAAACATTGAATGAAAAGCCAGCTTTGCAGTTTATCATTTTATTGTGGTATGTAATTTTGTCTTTTAGTATTTTCTTGCTTTTTGTTGTACTTTTTGCTGATTTTTTTATATAATATTTTATTTTTAACTCAAACCAAATATTCCATAATTTCAAAAACTCACATCCATAGAAAAAGAGGGGGGAATGAATAATATGACACCATCAGGATGCTGACAGTCATCAACTCTACCCTATTTTTCTATGTACAAGTTCATTACTTCATTACTAGAAGCTTTAGAATATAACTTTGATTAATTTCTCTAGTATAGATTACACTTGAGGGGAACATTAAAAAAAAAAATACTTAAGCTGATAAAGAAGGAACATCATAGTCACCCACCATATCTCAGCCCACACATTGAAACGACTCTTATGGTCATCTGATAACTTTTGCAAAACCCTTTTTTATACCTAAACTTAAGATTTTCTTGTAAGAAACATGTTGATTATTGCCTATGTAATTTTGTCTAATTTTATTTGCATTTCCCTAATATGTAAACTTGTTTGTTTTATTGATTAAGCTTTTATTGATTAAGTACCTTTAAGCATTTGATAAAATTCTATTCATTTTTGGAGAAAATGTCATACAATAAGATCAGTCCATTTTTAAAAGTCTAATTAAAGACATCGGAAAGAAATTACCTGAAGGTAGGAAGAGCACTTAATGGATGTTTCTTGTCAGAAGTTGTGAAATGTGTTTTGCCAAAGGGATTAAACATACCCATTGAATTCATCATGTCATGCAAACATCCATTATTTGCCACTTCAATCTATGAGAAGGAGAAATACTTCTCTGTATCTTGTAGTTATGAAGCTGCTATTCCTATGGTGACACAATATGTCATTTACCTACTTGAGAAAGAAGCCCCTCTAAATTAGGAGTGCCCAGTTTCATGTATCCCCTAAAGCCCATAAGTTAACCTCCTATTTTCTCTCCTCCAGCCTTTCTAGGATATCTCACAGGCTTCCTTGTAACCCCAGCAAGGAAAACATGATGAGAAGCCCTTCCTGATGGCACTCACCTGCACTCGCTGCACTCACCTGCTGTACATGCCTTCCATGCTGTGCCACATGCCTGGAAGATAACTAGGTGTTCTGAACAGAGAAGGCACAAACCCATTTGGTATTTATGGCTTACTATGATAGTTTCAAGCAAAGGCCAACATTTAAAAATGTGGGCTTGCTACTGTCATATTTTCAAAGAAAATGATTACTCAAGGTTTGTTTTCAAAAATGATTTCAGCTCTGCATATGCCAAACACAAAGAGCTACTCACGCAAAGTTCTGAGTCACTTGTGTATGCTCAAAGTAAGTTTTGGGTAAGACATAAATAATTGAATTGTGGTACTGGATGTTTCTCTTCATCTCTCAGGAGTCTGGGTTCATCATGAGGTTCTTTTCATCATAGGACACCCAGCTGGTTTCTGCACTGATCTCTTGAAGACAGAGCCCTGAGTGCTGCTAGGGGAATTTCCCTGTTCAGCCATCCAGGAGCCACTCTGGCAGTCACACTCACACCACTGAGCTGGGACCACACACTCACACAGTCAGACCAGGTTTCCTTACTAGCTCAGTCCTAGATTTCCCACAGCACAGTCTCATATGTCTTGATCCTTTCATCTTGGTGCAATAATGTAATAATCTTGATGCAGGAGCCAAAAAAAAAGAAAACCCTAGGATTTTATACCTTCAGTATAAGGGGGCAAAAATCTGGCATCCTTGGCTCCTGTTGTGTGCCTGAGTGTCCAGTCTTCAGTCAGCACCATCTGGAGCTGACCCTGCAGCTGCTCCTCGAGACTCTCCCACTGAACGTGACCCAACAGTGCTTCCCATCACAACTCTGTCACTCTCAGCACCAGTTTGCTCACATGGCTGCAGCAGCATTTAGTGGTTGCCTTTCACAACAGGATTGCACTAAGATGAAAAGATGGATTAAAGTGGGGGGACTCTGTACCCCTCAAGAAAGAGCTGGGTGGAATGGAGCAGACAGATCCATATGGGACCTCATCAGGTTCCTGCCTTCTCCTGGTGAGAGAAGCAAGGTATGAGACCACTGCAGGCCAAGCTCATCACAAAGCAGCACTGAGCACTGCGTGTTTCATGGTTCTTGAGGCTGTCAAGACAATTCTGCACAAATGGGATTTCATCTAAAGCTAAAGCAAAAATGGAAATGCAGAATAAAAACGCTAAAGTGATAATAATTCAAGTATTTAAATAATAACCCAAGTCTCATGAGGAAACTTCATGTTTAATTTTATGTATAATGCGGAGACTGAGTTTATTACTGGGTACTGATTAATCTTTCTGCAAGATTTGTTAATTTTTTTGCAATGTCCACTGGACAATGATAAATCATTGCAATTAAGATTGGGCTAAATTATTCTTGTGGCTCCATTTTATGTCTGTTCTATCTCACTTGGTTTTGATGATCAGTTTATAAATTTGGGGTGATGGCAGCAAATAGGTAATGTCAAAGCACAGCTAGAAATCTTGTATAATTATGTATTGCTTTTAATGTCATTTGCAGTGACATTAACTTCAAACAGGCAGTGCCTTCAAGCATTTGTATGAATTCACCATGTTTGATTTCTTTTGCCTGATGATTCATCCCAAAAGCTACTTTTAGGCATGCCAGAGACTTCTGAAACTTCATCACACTGATTTAGTACTGATCTCTAGGAATCCCTGACATCCTAGTAGAAATACCAGTCATTAATTCACAGAGAGCTAATTATACTGGCCATGATATTGCTTCTGAATATGCATCTATTCAGGGTCTCCACTCATACAGTTATGTCTCTTCCTTTGGTAACTTTAGTCTGCAGCTTATTAAGGGGTATAAAAGCAGAGTTAGCAGCCTAAAGACCTGGAAACAAATATTTTAACTGGCACCTTGTGCATAGAATTTTCTTAGAGTTTTTAGACTCTGTTGGATGTTCTCCTCATGTATGAGTATGTGATCTATGCATCCATCTTCAGAGGCTGCCCCAGTATTTCCTGAAAGCCTTCTTATCTGTTTGCACTTTGATTATTTTTATAAACTACAAAAAGCCATTAATAATTTATCGCTCATGATCTATTTCTTTACCATCTCTTACTAATAATTTGACAAATATAAGAACTAAGAATTGTCTTTTTCAAGCCTGCATTTTACCATTATTTTAGCAAAAATCCCTGTTCTTATTTGCTTATTTGTCGGCTATTGAAAAAGAAAACTGCAAAGAAGGCTATCCTGGGTTTTTTAGTCTATTGTTCTGATACATATGCAAAAGCTCCTCAGGTTTACAAAAGCTGGCATTGGGAGATCATGTCCTGATAGATCTCCCAAGACAACTTGCTCACACTAGAACAAAAATCAAAAACCATTCAATTCTGCCCATTCTTATTTTACATCTCTTTTCCCCCATTCATTTATTCTTGTACTGCATCTGCTTAATAATTCCAAGCAGTAGATACATGGAAGTATATATATTATATATATATATAAAATATATATAGAATATATATTATCAGGATTTACAAGCAAATATTCCCAAACAACATTACAGTTCAAAAATAAGTAAGGTAAGACTAATGCATTATATATCTGGAACATATCATCTGTGGTCCATTTTATCAGCAGTGTACTATACTTAGTTCCTGTATAAAAACACCTTCTGATCAATATATAACACTCTCACACTAGAAATAACTTTAACCCTAATTGTATTAAACTGAAAATTAATAGAAAAAGAAACCTTAAGCAAATCAGTTTTGCACAAGGTCCGTTGTTACCAAATCCTTTCTACCTTGATGGTCAGAAATAGACACTCATTCCACATTTCCCCACAGTTACCTCTTTAGTAAACTATCAATACATAGAGTCAAAATCTAGCATGCCTATTGGTGATGTTCTTATGTGGGTATCACACATTTACAGACCAACAAGACCAATAAATGAGTTTTAGAAGAGGCTGGCATCATAAGTCCTGAAAAAGTAAGTGTGGGCATAAAATGACAAAAGAAAAACAAAAAAAAAAAAAAAAAAAAAAAAAAAAAAAAAGGAAAAGAAAAGAAAAATAAAGAAAAAAAGTGGTCTCTATCACATTCTGAAGTGTTATGGAATTTTTCAGCAGGTTGCTCATGAATACTTTTTCTAAAGGGTGTGTGACTAAACACACACAAAATCAAAGTCCAGTATGCCCATGAGTATCAGCAGATATTCCAGAGCCAAGTAGTGTGAATGGACAAAGTGGATGAGTAGTTGTACATGCCATAACCTTTTGAAGACAGAATATGATAAATGAATAATAAAATGCTGAATAGTACATGGACCAGCATATGGCTTAGTGATTTTGTAACTTCTGGTGTATGTGTGTTTATGCATGTGTATACATAAACATATCTGCTGCTATTTTAGTTATGCTCATATAGGCAATAGCATCATGACAGCTTATTAGTAGCAGGTTATGTGGTTTTGCCTTCCTAAATGTCACCCTTTGGTATTTAATAAATGCCAAGAAATCTCACCAGGTGTCAAGTGTGCTGAGGAGTAACTTTGCACTGGCTCTTTAACACATAACCCTTACTCTTTTGACTCTACTCTTGTCTAACCAACACATTATCTATTTTTGATAAATTAGAGGAGAATTCTTGTCAAACTTCAGTAAGGAGTGACATATCTAGACCACTTGGGTACTAAGCAACAGATTACATCCTTACTGAAAGATGGTCTACTGACTCAGAAAGCCTAATTTCTGAACCAACTCAGCCATCTGCTTAAGGGCACTATCCTAAAATGGAGTTCTCACAAAGTTTTAGGGCTAGCTTTTCAGTAAAATGAGACTTAAATCTAATTCAAATGTATGCACCAAACATTGATCATGTTGAAGTATAGAGCCTAAAGAACTAAACTTTGTGAATTAGTGGTCTTATTCTGAACAAAAATGCAGCAGGAGGTCTCAGAACAACTGAATTCAAGTTCAGGGCAATTAAAAAATGGGAGTGTCCAATTTAAATGAGTAGAATTTGATTTTAACTTCATTTCATTCTCTTTATCTGGAAGCATTGGTCTTGTCTAGACTGACAGAATACTAAAGTATCAGAGACTGAAATATTACTCATGGAAAGGTTATTAGCATTTACAGTTTCAAAGGCCCTCTTTCTGATGCTCTAGGCTAGTGGTTCACAAAGAAAAAGCCTGCAAAATAGGTAATTTGGCTTGCAGCTGTCTGTGCAATTAAAAAGGTTATTAACAGTTAGAGTTCCTTGATGTGATTACATCACACCGTTATAAGAATTTTGAAGAGTTAATAAGAGTTCAATTTCTCAAATCAGGAAAAAGTTGTATAATTATTTTTCTTAGATTATTGCTCCTCCAAACAATAGCAAAAAAGAAAAAACATAGCAAATATTAGGCACTATTTTAGTATATTTTAGGCTTTGATTCTGTTTATTCTGCTAGGAATGTAAAAGAAACAAAAAGCCAAAGAAATAACAGATTGGTTAACCAGTCTGATTCATTTATTATTGAGCAAGAGGCCATTTTCATCTGCATCTTTGTTAGAAGAAAGCATGTATCTGCTTAGAGTTCTCTGAGGAAGTCTCAACTCATTCAAGGCAATTGCATTCATATTTGTTTAATTTATGTGAGCATTAAAAAACGTTGCATCAATTGCCACTTTTTTACAGTGACATGCAACATGCTTCAGAAGTTATTGTTCAGTTTAAAGGAAACAAGTATTTAATTTTTTTGTACTTTCAAGAATGCACAAGCACATGATGTGTATTCTGTGACTGTTTCCTCATACAGTTCTGAAGTTGCCAAGGTTACCTTTGGCCTTCTAGGATGACTTGAATTTCCTCTTTTAATTGCTACTCTTATAGCAGTAGGGAGGAGATGCCTGATGATCAGTCTTGAGCTGAAACTTGAAGTCAGAATTGTTAGGATTTTTTCTGTGTCTTGTCTGAGGATTTTTGAAGTGAATGTGCTCTTGTATAAAAAGTTCATATTCAAAGTTGGGAGCCAATTTCCAGTTTTGACCACTCATGTGTGTCAGATACTAATGCTGGCCAAATACTGAAGATAAAATTGCTTAAAAGCAGATAGAATTGCCACATTTAGAATCTCTGCCAGCAATTGTGATCCATATTTTTTCTATCTAATATCATTAGGAAAAGTTTTCCTTTCTTGGCTATGGTTCCTTACTTCAAGGGAAATTTATTAACATACATTAATCTCGTATATCTCTTCTGCATAGTTTAGCTGTAGCCTTATCTCCTCATTTATATTTATTACCTGCTTTGTTTACATAAGGTGAAGTATTGTGTTCATGGTGTCCCCTCCTAGAATACTAATTACTTCCTAAATTTTAGGCACTTCTGATTTTGAGTATTCAACTTAAAATAACTGAGACAGGTGCTTTGTTGCTTCATCACTGACAGAAGGATGCTCTGTGTGGAAGCTCTGTGTTGAGCTGAGGGAAGAGTAAGATCATTCAAATTCCAAGGTGACCCTTCCATGGAGGCAGAAAACAAGCCAGAAGAGGAAAAGACCTGGAAAATCTTCTCCTGGGGTCTGTGTACACTGATTAACCTAATGTCAGAGATTAACAATTTATGATACTCTGGCTGCAAACAGAAGGTGATCTATGAATTTCATGCCATTATCCTTATTATTCTGTCATATTGATGACAATTGTTTCAACCTCTCTCATCAGCAGGGTTAAATCTTAACACCTGTAAACCTATACCACTAGAACTTGTTATAACTTTTCTCTTATTCCCACTTCAGATAAGCATTTCTCATTAAATTTTAAATTGTTTTATTCTACCAGTGAAATTAACATTTATACAGCTGACCCTCACTTCTGATACATTTCAAAACTCTACAGTCATTTAATAACAAATCTAGAAGCCATATTTTATGCCACTGTAAAATTTCACTAATCAAATGGAGGTCTGTTTCAAATGAGGGTTTCATTCTTTACTTTGCTTAAAGAAACATTGCACTGTTTTCCTTCCTTTTCACCCTCACTGGTGAAAGTTAATTTGTGAGTATATCCTCCAAGAGCAGCAATTGTAGCTAGGAGATCTTGTCCAATGACTAATTATTCCATGTGGAAACTTTTTTCTTCAACAGATTCCTATCACACAGAATAAAGAGCCCTGGATTATGTTAATTCAGACTGGTTACCTGCATAAAGCACACATACAAACAGAGAAAAATTGACTTCAAAGGAGACCCTTTCTCAACTTTTCTAGGGAAAAGGGGTGGCATGCAACTACCGGATTTCAAGGAAAGATAAACTGGATGCTGGACTAATGACTTTGTAGTAATATGTGCTGATTTGCTGTGGGAATTTTAATTGCATAACTTAATAAAATTTGAAATTGTGATGTATAGTAGCAGAAGCTTATTTTCAAAATGTATCTGCAGCTCTTGCACACCGTCTCACAATGTGTCACTGTCTCTAATCTCTCTACAGGCCCTTCCCATACTGGTTATAGCAAACTACTCAGATTTCATACTCAGCAAATTTCAGCATTGCAGGCAGATTTTAATTAGTAATCTGAGGGATTTCCACTCCACAGAGTGTACCTGGTTCTATGATCTGCATGAGGGGAGTAAGAGGAATTCTCTCCCACAAGGAACAACTTGAACTATGTGAGGAATAAGGAACATCCATGCAATTTTCCTTGCACCCAACCTTGTTGATGTTTTCCATGGAGAGGCTCTATGTCCAGGGAAAGGAAAAAAGCATATCCTTTTCACCATTTCTTTATATCAGATGATCATCTTTTCTCAAGATATCAACATCCTTGGACAAGATTCCATTCCTCCTTTGGGAGAAGTGTGGGCTGGAGTAGCTTGGTGGTTACTGGTGCTGCAATGAGAATGGGCTCAGTGGTGATGGGATGGATGCAGGACAGATGTGTCCAAAGGCAGCAGCTGCCATGAGACTGCAGCCAGAGATGCCTTTCTTGCCATGTTCACAGTGGGCTGACAATGAATGAATGACATGGACACAAGCTGTCAAGAGGGGTGCAAATAGGCAGAGTATTGATTAAATAATGGTGATACAGCACCCTGCAGTGAGTCAGCATATAGATAAATGACCAGCTATGGGGGTTGACAGATGGTGAATGACTCTTATATAATTGAAAAGTACATTTGAGGCCTGCTGAGAATGTTCCAGCAGCAATTTTATGACTTCACTCAGTTTTGAGGAACAGTGAATGGTTGGGGGTTTTCATATATTTCACATTTGCTTGTGCATTTTTCACATGAATATTAAAGATGTCACCGTGTATAATTCACAATTACTTCTTCCTAAAATAATTTTCATATTCTCTAAGGGAACTATTAAATCTGTTTTTTTGGAAATCTCATAATTATATTTTGTGAGTACTAATCTTTACAATGATCATAGTTCTAAACATAACATGAAAATAAAATTTAAAGAAATGAATGTTGCAGTTTTCAATAGATACTTCAGTTTCCTCCAAACATTCTGCCAACCATTTAAAAAATAAAGCCAGAAAAAACCAGAGCATTTACTAATCAACAACAAAAGAAATTATACTATCCATTTTGTTGAGGACAGTTAAATCAATATCAGTTTATCAAGATACTTGGATCTAACTGCTTTCTAGATTAAATGTATTATAAATATTAAAATAACAGCTTAAATAACTGCTAAATAAACTCTGAAAATTATACACTAGCTTTTTCCCTAAGAAATTATTTATGCAATTGCAGTATGCAAGTAAAAATGTCTACTACAGAATCAGAGGGAATTTGATGTGAACAAAACTTTCAAATGCTCTTTTTACTGTTGAGTGTATCTGTCCATCTTTAATGACAAATATATTTTCCTGTCTCCAGGATTTACTTAGTTATTGTGCCTGTCTGCGAATTTCTATAGATATTGCTGAGTAAATCCTACAGGCCAGACTTCTTTACAAATGTGCTAAATACAGCATTCAAAAGATCACTTTAAATTGTATGTTTTCCCAAAATGATGGAGTTTGGTATAAAGTCAACAAAAGGCCAGGTCCTGGCAAAAAAACTCAGGATTTTCCTACTTGTGAGAAAAGACAATCAAATAAATAAATAAATAAATAAATAAATAAATAAATAAATAAATAAATAAAATAAGCCAGCAGAGTTTAGAGTATAAGTCTGTAGGAAAGCATATTTAAGATCATCAGTGACTGTTATGATGGTGTTTTGATCAGATTGAGTGGAATGTAGTGATAAATAAGAATAGAAATCCATACAAAAACTGTTTTATATACAGCAAATTGTGCTTCCAGCAGATATGTGAAGGGGGTATCTGATTTATAATCAGAGTTCTATACCTTGCCAAACAGTACAATATGATTCAATTGAATTATATAGTTGTAAACTGAATAAAAAAAAATTAACTATAAGGTTATGTATTTGCAGAAGAGAAATCAATGTCCATTTGTGTAGCCATTCATTGAGTATTCACACAGTTTTGCACAATATATACAGTTGTGCTAAGGAAATAAAACCATTCACTCTGAGATAAGCAAGTGCACTGAAGGTATGTGAAATAGGATTATTGATATTTGAGGTATATGCTTACGTGCCTCAACACATCATATCTATTTCTTCTTTGCCATGGGATGTCAATCATTCTAGAAATTTAAAAAAAAAAAAGAAATTAAAGAACAGCAAATATCAGGACAATGTGAGCAATGATTTATGGTTGATAATTCGTGAATGTAGAGTAAATAATAAAGATTTTTCTATTTACCAATATTTGTCCAAGTTGTTGTAGACAACTGTATAAATTATATGGAGCCAACCTCAGTGTTTCTCTTCTTCAAATCAGTAAAAAGAAATATAGCAATTTGGTGAGTTTGGCATTAGTTTCTAATACTCCATCAGCTTAGAAAGAGCTACAAATGAAGAAAAGCAATGCAGTGCATAATGATGTAAAATATAAATTCACCTGGCTCATGGATGACAAATGCAGATAAATGCAGGCTAATGAGTTTGGATCAGAGAAAAGAGACAGTGTATAGCTAAATGGGAAATTAGCATCAGGGCATCAACCTAAATAGAAATTTGGAAATCAACTCTGTAGCCCATTAGGTGGTTAAACTAAGAAATATAAATGAGATACTGGAATGCAGCTAAAATGAACAGTATAAATCAAAGCCTAAACTTATTTTGGTTAATGAAGCGACAGTCACAGCACTGTATACACTAATTATCAGTAACAGGCAGGATTTCACATCCACCCCCAAGAATGAAAACCTTTAAAGAAGGGGGACAATAATTAGGTATCTATATTTAGATTAAAGGGCAACAGACTCAAGATCCAGAGTGATGACTGCTTGTCAGCATCCATTCAAGTAATGATGCTGATGCCTAATCCCATGCCATGTACAGACAATGCACACAAATAAATTACATCCCCCAGCATTCCCAGGTAGAGATCAAGGCTTCATGAAGTAGTTGAAGTGCAGATTTGGAGTAATTAATGTGACTTTGCATGAAATCATAGCAGATTTCTTGCAGTGATTGTGAGCAAGGGAAGCTGCTCAGGTATTACTGTTATGGATTGTTGCTTTATGGTTGCTGTGCATCACCTCTAATTGGTCTTCAGCACAACTGCCCATCACATATTTTATTATCTTAATGATTTTTAACAAAATGTATAACAAGTGAGGCAAATACCAGGATTTTGTTATTAAAAGCTAAAATGTGAAGGTTATTTCTTTCTCGTTCAGTCAATAAGTATTCACACTACAGATGCCAGAACTTCCATGAATATTTGTAGTGAAAGAGAAATCAAAGAACTGTAAAGAGTGCCTTGCTCCATTAGAACCTCACAAAACCAAACTTTTCTCTCTAGCCTGGAGGTCAGAGCACTTACAGAAAAGATAGTGAGGATTTTCAACCAGAAAACCGATGACCCTTATCTAGCAGGTAACAGTGAGTGTCACAAATATAACTTTACCCAAGAGGAAAGGCAAAAGGAGAGCCACCAAGATGGTGAAGGGTATTGAGGGGAAACCGTGTAAGGAGCAGCTGAGGTCACTTGGTCTGTTCAGAGAGGAGGAGACTGAGGAGAGACCTCATTGCAGTTACAGCTTCCTCAGGAGGGGAAGTGGAGGGGCAGGCACCGATCTCTGTGGAGACAGTGACAGGACCTGGGGAAAGAGTTTGAAGCTGAGTTGGGTATTGGGAAAAGGTTCTTCACCCAGAGGGTGTTTGGGCACTGCAACAGGCTCCCCAGGGAAGTGGTCACAGCACCAAGCCTGACAGAGTTCAAGAAGTGTTTGGATAATGCTCCCAGGCACATGGTGTGATTCCTGGGGTCTCCTGCACCCAGAGTTGGAACTCAATGTTCCTGATAGATTTCTTCCAACTCAGCACACTCTGCAATTTTTATATGTCCAACTGAACCAATCTCTGCTCCATAATATTTTTTTTCACAAAGAAACTCAGTCCTAATATCACAAGTCCAACATGTATCTTACATTCTCCTCTCCACAGAAATCTCTTTAAGGACATGGGGATGCATTCAATGAGCTGCCTTTATGTCTCACTTTTGAACTTTGCAGTCACCTCACTTACCCATTTGGCTCTCTTATCTGAGAAGACATGGTTTTCAGTTAATCACCTTACTTTCTACTGTGGTGCTGGGTGTGTGATATGATCTGCTTGGACATCTGCAGCCTTCCCAATCAAACAGTACTTCCAATCACATCGAACTTCTGTGTTTCGACTATAATTGACCAAGATTTTGCCTAATCTCCCAAAATAACACATTTCCTATGAGCAGCTAGAGTCCACATCTCTCATTTTCTAATGCCAGGATAAAAATGTTAATTTCTTGTGACATGATAAAAAATACTTTCCTTTAAACTTGTAAGTTCTCATTCATGGACTGGAGGCTTCCAGCTGTATTCCATTTCAATGAAATGTAGGACGTATATAAGCATAGATGGTATTCAGAAGGCTAGCAAGTGAATAATGTCTAGAGGGAAATTACTATGTTTAAAAACAAGACAGGTTTAAAATATTTCTAATTATAATTTAATTTTGCCAAATTGATAGAACTCCTTTTGCATTCACTAGAACTCCATTTACATCTGCATATGTAAAAGGTGTGTGTGCATGTATATTGAGAGATAGATGCATAACCTAAATTACCAGATAGTATCCTCTAACATAGAATCAGCTTCAATTCCCATCCATCTATAAATGTCACAGTATATTAATCACTGAGATTGAAAAGAGCTATCATATCTCTAGTGGGACATCTGGCATAATAGACAGGCAGGGGTATTTTCATTCAGCCACTGAGGCCTCAGCAAATTATATCTGAAGCTTTGGATTTTGAAAGTACTTTTGTTTAAATGGAGCTCATTTTGGTAATGATTATATGTTAAGGCATAATAAAGGAGTGTCTTTATAGCTCCAATAGGGAAGAAAAGTACACTATGTGGAAACATTAGAAGTATTCATCTCTAAATGTCACTCAGCTACAAAGTTTGACAATTGCACAGACTAGCCCAAATGGGAAGTTGGGGAGCAATATAAGATACTAATATTGGACAGATTTTGAAAGGCATGTGAGGACAACAAAACCACATTTTAAGTACTGTCTGACTCTCATCACACAGTAATCATTGAGCTCCCTGGAACAGTAAAAGAAAGAAAATTAAAATATGATGCATTTGTTCAAATAAATATGAGTTCAGAAGAAGCAAAAATGGTAAGCTGCTTTCTCCAAAATGTACATCTTTAAAAATCCACAGTCACATGGAGAAAAAGGCAAAGCTTTCAAAGGACATTTGCATTAAATATTTGGGTAGTTAGATATTTCGCATATTTCAATTGATCAAGCAAAAAATCTTTTATACATGCTTAGTTTTATATTTGAATGAACCATCATTTGACTTCTACTGAATTTACTCATATAACTGAAGTTAAGGATACACACATAAGCTTTCCTGGATTCTTTATTCAAATCCTGATCCTTATCATAGGCCTCTGAATGTAAACTGATTTCTTTTCAAGTGGATTTAAACCAGGCAATGAATGTAGCAAAGCAACAGCTTCATCATTTGAGCTGTCACTGTTATCAATTGTTTCTCCCATTTTTCATACAAATGTCTCTTATTGATGTTCAATATCAATATTCCATGATCATGCATTATTGAGATTTAATGTGAGTTCTGCTATTGATTTCAGCAAGGGAAGAGCCCTGGTGAGAAAGGAAAACAAAAAAGAGAAAAGTGCTCTGTAGGTACCAGACCAAATTTCATGCTGAAATCAATAAGTTTATAGGTAGTGTCAAGCCAATACAGAATTTAGACTGAATAATCTTGAGCAATTAGATGTACCCAGACTTGCATGGCTTCAGTCTTCTATTGATTTTGTCATTGCCTTACAACGTGTGTTTTAGTAGCAATTATACTTTCTGGCAAACTTTTTTTTCTCTCTCAGCATCTAAATTGTTGCTTCTTGATTAATCAACAGGAAAAATCAATGCTCTATCCATTGCACTTCCAAGCTTTAATTCAATTACCATCTGTGAACTAATCAAACATTGATCTAGCTATGTCAATAGGCACAAGGCAATTTTTTTATACCACTCTATTTCCTTGTCATTAAAAATTACATTTTAGTTCATTCCTCACAAGTCTAAATATTTAGTGTCGTTAGAAAAAAAATTCTTCTCTCAACTTTAATTTAATTTAATTAAAAACTCATATGACCTTTTACATCCTTTTTCCTATTCTCTGCCATTCATTCTATACTAGCGGAGGGTTATTTTACAAGCAAAAGTCCAAAGTACTTTTTCCAGGGTGATTTTAATAGACTGAAACAAGAAAGAAAAATTCCTTTTTCTTTGTTGTCAGAAATTATTGTCCATCATTTCAATTCTATTTCCACTGACTTCTTCCTTTCTTAACAGTTGTTCTGTCTATTCATTTTAAGGAAAAATGACTCTAGTTGGTTTTTTTGGTTTTTTTAATGAGTAAATCCCTAATAAAATGGGTTTTTTTTCCATGAGCTTCCCTGTCACTGATTATACAATTCTGCTTACTATATGTCTCTAGCTAAATGTCAAACAATTTTATCAGAAAAACAGCTACCAGCAGTTTTGAGAAAAGGTAGGGTTAAGCTCTTATTTACTGTCTCTGTGAAAGAAATTACCAAATGGTAACTCCATTATTTTTATTGCCTAGCCCTAGGGCTATCATAGTTGAAAGAAGTAAAATAATCATAATGATCAATATTAGCCTTAGTAATATTGTTACACTTAAAAATGTGAATTTAAAACAGAATAGAACAACAGAGAAACAAAAATTCTCAAAACAGAAAAGAATTCCAGCACCCTTTCAGAGCTTGGATTAAAAGATTTCTAAAAAACACAGAGGTGTCTGTCCAAGGGGGGAGGGACCTGACTGTCTTGCCTGCTGTATAAACAATCAGTAAAAATAGCTAAAGGAAGAGGTAAATAGGTAGACCTTTATGTCAGTTAGCTTTGCCTTAAGGAAACTAGATACCCAGAATATATTTTAACAGGTCTAGGGGTTGTAGCCTAAAAATAAATCCTGAAAATCCAAAGATAATGGTCAAGTAAATTACCTAGAAAAGGCAGCATATAAGAAGTTAAGGCAAGTCTTTGAAGAGCAGGAGTCCTGAATTGTCTTGTCCCGTCCCTTTCTTTCCACCAAATCTTGGCTTATGCTTCTGCTCTGAACATGCTTGATCACTGAACAAACTGCTGTTTCATAGGAATTGTTTTCACTGCTATACTACAACTTCAGTAATCCATGTCAGCCTTACCTAAGTATTTTAAAATTAGTCTTTTGGAGTGATTAAAACTTTTTTTCCCCAGATTCCAGATGCTTTTAAGTATTAGCTGTATTTTTTTTTTCTTTTACTCATTTAATATTCTGTGTAAGATATCTCATATTGTCTGGGTTTAACAAGTGCTTATTTTTCTTTTATTTCAAGAAAAAAAATTAGATTCTGATATAAATCCTATCAAATCTGAAACAGCATTAACATCCTCTGGAAAGAGTGTTCTGGCCTTGCTGTGCTTGGAAGGAATTTGCTTAAGTGTTGCCAGGTAATTACTTTCTCCAGTTAGTATCAATATTCTTATATTAATAACTAGTTGTATTATCAAATGACCTCAATATATTTTTCATAAATCATGTAATTATTCATCTACTAGAGTATTAAGAAATTATTACACGAAGGTTACATAAAGATACAGAGCATTTACAACATCTTAAAAGGCACTTGTCATCATAGCCATAAAGAAGAGCCAAAATTTATTATACTGAGAGGAAATATGAGTCAAATAAAAGCTAACCAATGCTTTTACTATGTTCTTTTATTGAAAATACTTTTCTATGAATCATAGGTCTTCATTTGTGAAAGGAATAGAAGCAAGTTCATTTTGTAACATTTACAACTCTAACGAGAATCTCAGCACCATTATGTTCATGTTCCTCAGTAGAATACCCTTACATTGTTCTACATTAAATGTATTTCAAAATCAATCTCAATCTGAGTTTTCCAGCTAAAAATAATTCCAATATTCCAATTCAATTCTCCTAAATGGTTCAGTTTATGAGAAAACATTCCTTATTAAATGGCTTCTGAGTTTTTGAGTATTTATGACTTGCAATTACAGAAAACTCAAAATAATCAATATTTATTTTTCAATGGAATATAAAATAATATTGTGAATTAAAGGGGCATGTAAATTATGAAAATCTACATTTTGAGGTCTGTAAAAAGCATGGTGCTTTATGATCCTGAATTGTACCTTCTGGACATTACTTAAGCTGTATACTGGGACACCAGAAACCTACTGGCATGTTCTAAACTAGTAAAGTGATACCATGAACAGCTGAAACAAGAATCTACACCAGTATATCAAAGTTTAACTTCCAGACAGTGGGAATATACAAACCTCTCTCTCTTCAACATTAAAAATTACTCAGAGAAGATTGCAATTATCTAATTACACAATAAATACTAGTAATTATACTAAAAACCTATTTTCATACTTCAAAATAGCTCTGTGCTATTTTCATAGTTCAAAATAGCTCTGTGCCATGAAATTTTTAATATCTTCAGAAAATTAAAATAAGATACTGAAACTCCAGTACCTTTCTGTGTCACTTTGTTCAGTACCTCACCAATCTCATAATGAAAAATATTTTTCATACGTAAAAGTATAAACTTGTGGTCTTGCTTCTCTTGTGACTGTGATTATTTATTTCACTGTTTTTGTCTGAAAAGCCTGATCACAGCTCTTCCTTAGCTCCTAAGTACTGGAGGAAAACAATTAGCTGATATTGCAGACTTTTTATTTCCATGCTGAAAAAACTTCAGTCTAGAATCAAGTAGCCCAAAACTGATCAAGGTATATCAGGTGTAGGAAAAAGGAACCCAAGGAAAAGGGAATATTCATGGCACTTAACCTCTAGCTACTGTCTTTCTAACACAGTTCAACTGCTTTATCATTCCTCCACCCCAAAGGAGCATGGCTGACTCATTTGTGAGATGCTAATCTACATTTTACACCTCTACCTACAAAAGGTCCCAACTGCAGTAGTCTGTGGGATAAAGGGAGCAGAAGAGAGCACTTACACAGGTGGAGTTTCTAAGCTCAAAGGTTAGTGCATGCCTAAATGCCTCTTGGAATGGGACTATATTTAAACATTGGTGTATGTGTCTTCCTGAGCAGGCATCCCCAGGCATTAATAGTCAGGGCAGGTTCAATTAAATATTAATCTACCTGACCCTTCATTCAAAAGAATTGAGCATATTTCCACTTGTTATAATCAGAAAAAGTTCTAGGGTGCTCTTCTATTCTTGGGTCTATGTGAGTATCTGTGGGACTGGAGCTGAGTGGCATTGCCACCAAACAGAGCTCTATCCTGCAGTTGCTGCTCAATCCTGATTTCTCACCCAAATGCAATCCCATTAAAATCAATGTGCAGAAAGAAGACCAGCATGATCATTTCCCTACATGGCATTTAATATATTTCAAAGCAATTCCTGCAGAATTTGCAGGATATAACTCTTTTAGATTTTTTTAGTTAGGATTCAATTGAAATTTTAATTTGTTTTATAATTCTGTTGAATCAGCAAAAATTATTTGAATCAACATTTTGTTATTCATTTTATGACTTTTTCAGAGCATACAATGTTCCACTTCTATATGTTTGTTGATCATTGACTGATATGATCAATTACTCCAGTCCTTGTTGAGTCACAGGATGTTGTTTTCAGTTCTTGGGCTTTAAATTTTAATATGCAATGCTGACCTTTTTGCTTAGTTGCTCTTTCTTAACGCACAAAGTGTTAAAATTTACAGACTTCCTTTCATGCCAGCTACAAATAACGAGATTTTTCCTGTTATAATTTTTGTAATAGTGCAGCACACTCACCTCCCACCAGGCAGCTTATACAAATTACTACAAACGTAATGGTAAATGTTATTTTAACACTTGTTTTGGACTCCAACATAGAAATGTATTACATATTTTATTAGCTCATTTACCACCTACTAAGTTATATTATTAGCTAATTCATTGAACAAGATATGTGTTGGGTAGATTTAGTTACCACTTTAAAGGGACTCTTCCCTGAGTCTGATCTGTGTTTTTCTGAACCCACAGAATTTACTATGTTTGTGTGCTTATAACTGAAAAATAAACCTGGGAGATGTAGGAAGGCATAAAATAAAGGGTAGGATCTGTCTCTGTCTCACACACCATCCCTCATTATAATAAGTAATTGATTTCTCATTGCCATTGCTCAATAGCTCTGATTCACAGCCCATTAAGGTTAATGAAAGAGAAAGACTCAGGAGTGAAACCTGAACTTCATTTAAGTACTTGTTAACACTTACAGTGACTCTATAAGACTGGGAATTTGGTAAATGTCAAAGTGGCAGAATCTCAGACCAATCCCTTTGGTCTTGAATTTTGGTGGGACATAATCAAAAATTCCCAAGTTTTGTTGAAAATCCTCATCATAAAAGAGATATTAACTAAGACTTTTAATAGCCTCGTCCTACTGAGCATTATTAAAGCCTAGTGTTTGTATAAGCCTGCTACAGTTCAGACTGTCAGCAATAATGAGTCATGCACATTACTGTTAAAGCATAATTTTAGGGATTGTCACCTTTGAAAGCTGGTTCTGTCCTAATAAAGAGCCCATTCTATTAATGAATAGAATATATTATATGTCATGAGAAAAGAATTTGGGGTGGTTTTTCCCTGTATCTTAGATAAAGATTTCTTCTTATAATCTGGCATAGCTTTTCTCATAATATATAGCAAATATGTTTTTAATAGCATTGTAGTCCACAAACACATCAGACACTTCATAGCTCTAACCAGACTTTAGAAACCTCCTAAGGATCTCAATACTATTAAAAATGTGCAGCAAAAAAGCCATAGTGACTGGAGTGAAAATAGAAAATGAGGAGCATTAGTTAGGGTAGGAAAGAACAAAAAACATATCAGTAAAGTATGCTGCAGTAGCCACTATCCAGCAGAAGGATTCTGCAGTTTTGCAGCAAGAGGTAAAGATAATCCTATACCATAAAAGAGAGTCAGCTTGATGAATGACACCAGGTCAAAAATAATAGAAAAAAAACCCCATATGCAAAAGTTAAAAAAAAATTGAAAGCAGAAGACTGAAAAGCCAAACTGTGACAAAGTCCCACAGTAGCTAGAGAGAAGGGAATTTGTTGGTAAAGTTGAAAGAGGGGTTGAAGATATGGTAAGCAAAAAGCATTGATGACCTAATATAAAAAAGAGGGATCATTCCTCTGAATGCATGAAGTGTCTCTTACAGTAGGCAAAACCAAAGAATAAAGAAATTAAAGAATGGGAATCACACTTAGATCAGAGACAGAAGGGAAGAAATTTGCAAACATAAAAATAAAAGTAAGAAGTACAAGAATGGACTGAAGAGCAATAGGAGAAATCCACCAACATTCTGCCCCCTCCCCCTGCCCATGCCCCAGCCCTCTGGCAATGAAACATTAAAAAAAAACAACTGAGGAAAGCAAAGAATTTCTATCTATGGTTCTGTCTCTCATGTCTGGGCTTTGTTGCTTTGTCCCATATGGAGGACTGAGACTAGGCTTAAGAACTCCAGATAAACTCCTGTGTGACACAGCAGCATCTCTTTCAAAACACAGAGAATAAGTACTTATTTTAGCATTTTCAACTCTCCCATGAATTTAGCAAAGAGTTGTAGGAAAGCAGATGCCCTGTGGATTTTATTTTTATGTAATATTTATGTAATATTTTATGTAATTTTTATGTAATAACAATGCTAATCAATACTTACTTAAAATAAAGAAAACAGAGAGACAATATTCAAGAAGATAGCTCAGCCTTAGAGTTCACCCACCTATACTTGAAGGGTGGCCAGCTATAGTGCATGGAATAAAATCTACTTCCATAGCTGCCTTGTATTACAGATGACAGCCTCCAGCTTCTCAGAATAATGCTCCTATCATGACTATCCTACACATTAAAATGTAAAAAGTCAACATGACAGAGGGAGACACTCAGGAGTTTTATCTGCAAACTGGACTCTTGTATTTCCAATACTGCCCCAAGAGGCTAAAGGTTTGCCAGCTATGTTGCTCAAAAATTCTCATTAGGGAGTTTTTGAGCCTTCAGTATAGGCTGTGGCTATGGAGAAACCCAAATTCTTCATGATGGATGTCCAAAGAAACCACCTGGAACTATGAAAGAGGGATAGGCTAACCTTTCCTTAATTAGCAGCTCACATTCAATATCAGTTGTAGTAAAAGTATAGTCATTGTATAGGACCAACCTGATGTTTACTCAGCTGGGTTTTCTCCATCTCCACATTTAGCACTGAATTTTTTTTTTTTTTTTTTTTTTTTTTTTTTTTTTTTTTTTTTTTTTTTTGACAGAACTGGGTCAGGAATAAGGAATAGGGACTGAGAGAGCCAATGGGTATACTTCAAAGCCTTCTTCATCCAAAAGAATTAATTCCTGCATTTTGCTAGAATTTACCCATTTGTTTTGTGGAACACAGCAGCATGTATTAGTGCGACCCCTTATGCTATCAGTGCCAAGAAAGCTTTACCTTTCTGTTTGGCCTCTCTCAGAATGCAATCAAGGCCAATTGCCTTTTTGCCTCATAGCTTTTTCTGCAGAGATTAAAGTGAAGCCTTACTGACACACACAGGATGGCAGTGTGATCACTGAAACAGCTTCAATCTATTGGTACAGGCATGATTAAGCTTCCCTCTTGTCATCTCCCTTAATGCATGCCAATTTGGCCTTGTCAGTCATTTTATCGAGTTTGACAGGAGCTTTCATCCAAAGAACATCTCCAGGAGCAATCAAAAAGCACTATGAATAGGGCTGGACTGGAAGTACTTTTCCAGTACAGATAACTCTTTTTGTTCAATTAAAAAAAAAAAAATTAAGCATTCTCCATTACTGAATTATAAAATCACTTTTAAATTTTAGAAGTGATCAGCATGTCCAGACTAAAAATAATAAATAATAAAATAAATTAAAACCAGCAGTATCAGAGCTAGTCTCTTAGTCTTAAAAAGAATTATAGATTTCCTTTAACTTCCTGGGCAAAAAAGAAAATTATTGGAGTTTTTTGGCCAACAAGTTGCTTCTGCAACAGCCAGTCCCTGATCATTCTCTGCAGTGCAGCACTATATGTCTGTGAAGTATTTTTGCCATATTGTTAACTGATCTTCAGTGCATTCTGCTGGATGTCACTTTGACAAAGATATAACTTGATTGCTACTGTACCATCAGGCAAATCTGTCTTTAGGTCTGTCCCTTCATTCCTCTTCATCAAAGCTTTGTGTATAGAGGGGAAAGTAAAAGCAGGAAAAACCACCAAAAAGACAGTTAAGGATGAGAGTGCTTTTTGGGTCAGTTTTTCTGATGTTTAATATTGCATAGGCAATCTGCAAAAACTGGTCTTTTTGCTGTTCTTTTTTTCAAGGGGCTTAAGTTAACTGGGAGACTCTACAATTTATTTTCCCATCCATCCAAATGTTTTCCAGCCTTTTGAGAGTCCAGGTTACTGAGCATCAGGAAATCCTGGCTTAGATCCCTTCTAGATGGAAGATGCCTTTAATGGTACTTTAAAAAACAATTTCTAATTTAATTCCAATAAGATTAACAAAGGTTGTGAAAAATCTTAGGACTATTTCATATTGGGAATATCATACCACCATAAATATTCTCTTTCCTTTTTCTGTATTAAAAAAAAATTGAGAAGTTATTGAAAGGATAAGTATTATGCTGAAGCTGATCTTTGTCTCCTAATGCTTTCTTGCAACACAGGATGAAGTCCTGAAGAGGCATTCAATTGTCTGGATGTGTTGCACTGCACAAGGCAATTGAAGATATATTTTGGGGTTAATGACTTCCTCTGAAAGAGAAAGAAAAACAACTCATGGATCAGAAAGTGAACTCTCTTCAGGGAATAAAACAGGTTGGATAGTAGATATGTTTTCTGTTTCTTTTTACATTTTCCAGGGTGAATCTTAAGCAACTCTGAATCTAGCATTCACAAGACACCCCTGGGATTCTGAATGAAATACAGAGGGCAATGAATAGATAGCTGAGATGAAGAATTAGTCATAACTGAGTCTGTTGTGGAGGACAATCAAGAAGATAAAGTAGTTGAAGAAAAATTAATATTTTTTCTTGCAGGATCTGAAACGTTTACTCATAATAGTATAGATTTACTTAGTTTTCCCTGGGACATGCTTGGTAATAAATAAGGCTGAAAGTGCTGATGACATATCCTTCCTTTTGTGTTTATGGATATGCAGGCATGCTTACTATGCTTGCAAAGCAACTAAAATGCTGAAAAGCACAGGAGGGATCCTTCCTGTTTTTAACTTATAGAGGAAGATAATATAAAAAGTTCAATTTGGAAAGGAGCCTTGAATCTTTTTCTCAGTGTCACACATATGGTTCTTCCTAAAAAGATAACTTTGATTATCTGAAACTTTTCATTATCTTTAATTAATGCTATAGTAATACGTAGGGCAATTTCCTAGATGTTTTTTTTTTTTAATAAACTGAAAAGCCAGTTCAACATCCCAGAGCAAATACTGATGTGCCTTCCAAAACTGAACGGTAGATGCTGTACTTGCCTTTGTTTCTTGTTCTTAAAAGTAGGCTTTGCCAGCTGAACTTTCTATTAGGAAAACCAGAACAACATTATTCTGGCTGGTACTATCTATCAGTTATAGATAAACTGTGCTGTTTTCTCCTCCCTGAGTTAAGTATTTTTGCAATTCTACACCATTAACAAGTCTCAACTAGATGAAAACATATTTAAATAGATTCAAGTATTTGTGAGTCTTCTTTTCTAAAGCTCACATGGTCAATGTAAAACAAAGTATTATTTGCACTTCAAGGGAAACAGAATACTTTGGAGAAGAAAAAGATTGCAAAACAAGTAATGCATACATTGCTTTGCCATTCCCAGTGGTTACCTAAGCAAGAATAGATAAGGTTTTTCTTGTCAATGTTGCAAGGCATCTACAGATGATTTAAGCACAGTACTACTGCTGGAAAGTAAGATAAGAAAGCATCTGCACTGGTTTGACAAAGAGACAGCTGGTGTCCAAAGGATTACAGCTGTAGACGAACAGAAAAGCAGACACTTTAGAATCCTCCCAGCAGAGTTCATGCATGCAGCCAGGATTCAACCATACTCTGCCCCTAAGCCATCCCATCTGTGAGGTAGCACACAGTTCTGTGCATTACACATTGCAAATATCTGCACCAACAGCTCACTTCTTTGGAGGGTGTCCTTGCTTTCAAGTTCACTAGAGTTCCTTTGATGATCTATGGGGCCGTTTTTTATTTATTGATTTGACTTGCCTCTTGCCAAATCTCCAGCACCAACTGATGGATTTTCCATAAACTAAATCCATTCTTGCAGATAACAGGCACTGCATGGATAGCACCCATTATTTCTATTTTATCCAGGTCTTTTCACCACCTACTGCTGCAGCTCTCTATCTCACCTGCAACAGATAGCCTCAGGTGACTCACAACATTTTCCATAACTCAGAAACAGAGCTGGGTGCCCATAGATGGAAATGGATCATGGAAGAGCCTTGTCTAAGGGTTTCTGGCATCTGCCAATGTTCCATATAACAGTGTCTTTTTTTCTCACCTGACACTATTATTAATGAAGAAAACTGTAAATCCTGTTTCTGCTTTCAAAGGAATATCAAGAGTCAAGTCTATAAATTAAAAGTCTCTTTCACTGAAGTAGCACTGCTAGCACAGTTTAAACTAAGCTATGGCTGGTAGAGAAGGAAATGTGTATATCTATTTATTCTGTTCTCTAGATACTCTTACATTACCTGATAGTTAATTCACCAAAAATACTAAAAGAATTACAAAAAAATACATTATGTTTTCAGGCAAATAAAGGATCATGAGAGGATAAGAGGAAAGACACTCTATTTGGTTTTGATCAAATGTGCAAAGCTTTGGTTCTGTAATGGGCATGCAATAAAGCAGATATTGTGTGTAGCATACATTCAAGAGAGATTAATGATCACATTAACCTTTTTAAAAATGATGAAACAGATATATCCCTTTGCAAAGGGTGCAACAAAGCAATAAAAGCATAGTAAAATAGAACAGGATTCATGGTCTTCTGACCATTAAATAAACATGTAAAATAATCAGAGATTTACAGCATGAACATGTGCATATAATATTTGACATTTCATCTAAGCAATGGAGAAGCATAATTAGAGGGATGATAATAAGATGTTCTAAAAAATGCTTGAAAATTGTTCCAAAACTAATTTCAGCATCAGAAACATTGGTGCCATTAGCTTTAATAAAATGCATAGACACATCCAAATCAATCTCTTGGAAGGTACTAAATTAATAAACATTTTTCACCATGTTAGGAATGGCCTTTTATGTTTGACACTGTTTACACAAAGTCAAAGCAAGCTATAATGTGAAAGAAACTGACTTGAAATAAAAAAATACCATGTTCATGAATATTTTTGCAATTGTCATAGAAGGTAATGCTTATCTGTAGTGTTGATTTAATGATCTTTAAAAACCAGCCTCTGTTTTAGGTAAATATTATTATTATTATGGCCAGCTTGAAGATACTATTTTCTTTTTGATGTAAGGAATCTTGGAAAACCAGAAAATTCATCAAATACGTGAATAAATAAATTTCTTTGAAAAAATCATGCCACAACAATATCCAAAACTCATAAAAATCCCCTTATAAATATCATTGACAAAACCAAATGCTTAGAAAAGGTGAAATCGGAAATGGCACCTCACTTCTGTGTGCATTGCT